>NC_090063.1:4398326-4652366 GCF_038355195.1 Osmerus mordax | reverse complement strand
ACACACACGCAGACACACACACGTGCAGACACACACACGCAGACGCAAACACTCAGGGGTGCAGGGGCTCCCTTTTTGGTGTAAAACTGCTAATGAGAGCTGTTGTAGTCTTTACTGTGTGTTAGTGCGTGCTTGCGTGTGTGTGTAGCCCCCCTTACATTCTCCTCTTTATGGGCCTATCAGGCACTCTGCCAGTTTGCCAAATTACCGGAAGGATTGGAGGGAGGAGGAAAGAGGATCTTGGGACAGGGAGGAAGGGGGGGAGAGGAGGAAGGGAGGGAGGGAGGGGAGTGAGGGAGGGAGGGGAGGGAGGGAGGGAGGGAGGGGGAAGAGGATGAGGGAGAGGTTACTAAACTAAATGTTATGGGACAAAGGAAGACAGGGGGGGGGTACAGAGAGCAGAAGCTCTTTGTAACAGAATGATAGATTCTTTTTTTTCTTCTTTTCCTTTCCCCTTTCTTCTGCATTTCATCACCTGTTCACAGTGCCAGTCGGGGATGAAGTAAAGGAAGAATGGAGGGATGGAGGGAGGGAGGGAGGCAGGGAAGGTAAGGGTTCCTCCGCTGGAACAGAGGGGATCTAATCTTAGGGTTGAGGGGGTGGAATTAATATATAGAAACAGGGGAATGGGAAACAAAAACAAAGAAAGTTAATTGTCGGACGACCTTGTTTGCCTTTATTGTGCTCTACTGGAGGAGGTATTTAAAGAGAGACTCTGAGGCTGGGCTGAGGGATGGAGGGGAGGAGAAGGAGGGAGGAGAGGAGGGGGGTAGGGAAGGAGATGGAGGGAGGAGAGGAGGGGGTAGTGGAGGAGATGGAGGGAGGAGAGGGTAGTGGAGGAGATGGAGGGAGGAGAGGAGGGGGTAGGGGAAGGAGGGAGGGGAGGAGGGGGTAGGGGAGGAGATGGAGGGAGGGGAGATTGGAGAGGATAGAGGAGAAGGAGGGACGGTGGAAGGGGGGTAGAGCATGAAAAGCAGGATAGGTGGAGGGGTGGATGATCGAGGAGAAGGAGATAAAGTTAGAGGGGGAATGGACGGGAAGGGAGGGGGATGGAAGGAGGGAGGAGTGAGGCAGGAGTGGAGGAAGAGACTAAAGCAAGAGGAGGAGGGGAGGTGAGGATAGAAGAGGAGGATAGATGAGGGAATAGAAAGGAGAGGTAGAGGAGGGGGAAGGGAGGGAGGATTGGAGGAAGGGAGGGATGATGGAGGAGAGGGAAGAGAGGTAGGGTGGTGGTCGATGCCAAAAGTCCCAACCCAGTTCTAACCCGGCTCAGATCCCGCACAGCGCCGCAACAGTCTTCAGAACAAACCGCCCTGGGCATTACCAAGACTGGAACTCTGAGATGATTGTTATGACTGTTATGACTGTCCTGGCACTTACTGAAAGCACTCTGGTTTGACAAGTCAAAGACAGATATCTATATTCATGTCTCGTTTATTTTTTGAACTTCTTATCAGATTGCCGAGCTGGACTGGAGCTGCAGAGATGGAAATATATATATATATATTTATAGAGAGAGCGATAGATGGATGGAGTGAGAGAAGGATGGAGAGATGGAGAGACCGAGAGTGAGGGAGAGCGAGAAAGACAGATGGAAAGAGAGCGAGTGGAAGAGAGAAAGGGAGCGAGAGGGAGAAGGACAGATAGAGGGAGAGAGAGAGACGGAGGGAGTCAGGGGAATTGGAAACCAGAGACATTATCAAGCACGCAGAGGAAAACGCAGAAACAGTCATTCATATTTCATAAGCAAAGCCGCCCCCCCTTAATCCCCATCCCCCCCGCCCACGTCCCCATACCTTTAACATTTGCTTATTAAATCCACATCTGTCAAAGCATACCTCAAAGCAAGAGTACACACATACACACAAACACACACACACTAAGGCAACCATATTCAAAGCTCTTGGACACACACACACGTAGGTCCTTTGCGCACCTCTCTCTCTCTCTCTCTCTCTCTCTCTCTCTCTCTCTCTCTCTCTATCTCTCTCTCACACATACTTTAGACAGGCTTTTAATGGAGGCTGGAACTGACACCACTGTGTTGTGTCACACCAACACTCGGAAAGAGAGGAAGACATGAACGTGAGAAATGGAGAGAGAGAGAGACAGTGACAAAAATATAGAGAGAGAGGTGGGAGGGTTCCAGAGAATGGACATGGAAGCCATCAAAAACCCCAGAATCCCGTCCAGCACTTGTCACGACGCCCCACCTCATTCTGTCCATCCTGGTGGGGGGGGTGATGAAGGCGTCTGAGATGGGAGAGACCGAAAGAGGCCCCTCAGAGACTCCAAGTGCCCTCAACAAACCTGGGTCAACGACCCTGCCAGAAGTGGGCTCCATTTGTCTCCCAAATCGACAGTCACGGGATCCATTGGCTTCATTGCGCTTGTTGAGATACATCAAGGGCACCCCGAGTAATCAGACAGTATTTGAGCATTCCCGAGTGATGGAGACCCGGGTATGACCCGCAGGGACAGAACCGCCTCGTCCACAGTGACCTCACCACCGGCTCCCGAAGACAAGTTTAAACTTAGGTTTGATCTGAGTGGACAGTGTGTCTAGACTTATTGGCGTAACCATTAGGGACTGTGGCACACCCACACACACACACCCCCACACGCACACACACACACACACACCCACACACACACCCACACACCCACCCACACACACCCACCCACACACCCACACACACACACACACAGAGAGAGTGTGTGGAGCCTAATGACTACACCAGTGGAGAGCCATGCGTCAGTGACAGACGACAGTGTCATGGCTGACACCCTGTTATCTGGTCTGAGCGCTAAACGACAGTGATCTCAGAGGCGGAGTGAGACGGGCCGAAGATGAGCGATCGATGGGCGATCAATACCGCCCTGCCAGGTAATCACAAAGCACAGTGATTAACAACAACTGATCAATTGCCATTAACCCTTGGACGGGAGTGCTACGCAGACACATGCAGGGGACGCCAGAGATAAAGACAGCGAAGATGACTAAGAAGCCTAAGAAGCAGTCGTTATCTATGAGCTACAGAACGGTCTCATTCATGTCCAAAGTGGTATAGATTGAGACTTGTGCGTCCGTGTGTGTGTGTGTGTCTGTGTGTGGATGAGCGTGGGTTCCAACCACTTTCTCAGTCCTAAAGATCAATACACTCCACTCAAATTCAAGAGCTTTCATAGAATACATTTTTACCGGGCTGTCGTATGTGATTTGTCATGTCCTGGTGTGTGTAGCATGAAACTTCAGCTAACTAGGCTTGACGTTGACTAAGACACAGTTAGCAAACATGATATGATGATACGTTGCCAACCGTGTAAAGCTGTTGCTCTATGTCATTTGTATAAGGAACAGCGAATACCAAATATGTCATGGGCTTGTAGCCTAGGAAATGCGAATACATTACCTCTCTTCATCTCCATGCAGCCAATTAAGAAGAGGTGGATGGAGAGAGGAAGAGACACCATGGAATAAGAGAGCGAGGGACAGTTATGAACGTTGTTCCCCCGGCCACCACCTCTTCACTTCCTCCTCCTCCCCCTCCTCCTCATGTTTCACCCTCTTCCTCCTCGTTGTCATCCTCCATCCGTCCTCTTCTCCACCTCCTCCCCTTGGTCTTGTCCTCCTCCTACGCCTCTCCCTCCGACGTCAGCCTGTCACCCCTCCCATGGGGAGAGGAGGGGAGGGGGGACCCAGCCCTCTCTGAATCCTCATGTCATGACGAATCAGAGTCCTTCTGGTAGGCAAGCACCCAGAAGGGGATGGAACCACACGGGACGTCAAAGATTCCTTCCCAATAACAGAGTTTGGAAGAGACCTTGCACACCTCTGCGTCACTCTTGAGAGCTGACGTAACGGGTTAGCTTGTGACATCGCGCTCGCCGGGTTCTTAGTTTCGAACGTCCGAATTGTAAACTTCTATGAAGAGGGAGAAAGTTTGTAGAAAGTGTATGTCCCCCCCCCCCCCTGTCCCCCCCCCCCGTCCCCCCGCCCCACCAGCTCCAAGCTGCAGTTCTAGATCCAAACAGTAGAGGGAGCGTTGTGGCGCGTGTGCCGGGACCACGGAACATCCCACCTCAGGAAAATAGGTCAGAGAACTCTCTAACTCTCTCTTTCTAGCTCTCTCTCTTCCCACTTTCCCCCCCCCCCCTCCCTCCCTCCCTCCCTCCCTCTCTCTTCTTGTCTCTGTCTCTTTCTCTCTACTTTCAGTTACCAACACATCCTGACCCCACTGATGTGTTTCTCCCACCGCTCCCCTGCTCCTTGGACATCCACATTTCACCATCCAACACCTCAATCTCCTCTCCTCCCTTCTCGCTCCTGCCCCTCCTCCTGCGCCTCTCCTCTCCCTTCTCCTCCCACCCTCCCCCCTCTGCACAGCTCCAACTTCTGCCGCCGCCATCGATCTTGGACTCCAAAGCGTAGCATTCGGACCCCACGCTAATGTCGCGGCCAAAAGTTCATGGGTAGGACAGGGTGGAGGTACAAAGAACAATTCTCAAGTGTGCAAGGGGGACGCGTCGCTATCTTTAGGGCCGTTATGTGTTTCCTCTCCCAGGAAGGAGTTGTCACGAATAAAGGATCAACAACCGTGTATGAGAGAACAGAAATGAGGAGGACAGCCAAGAGTTGTCAATCGAAAACACTTCTGATTGAAGGCCGAGCGTCTGGGTTTGCTGTTGTCCTCTAGACCTCTGCCCATAGTGGGAGTGAAGGAGAACCCCATAGAACAGAAGCCAGAGAGGAGGGGCTGGTTCTTGTAGTAGAAGGGGTGCTCTGGGGTTCCTTAGAGAGGGGTTTGAGCTGACGTTAGAGATAGGGAGTTCGTACACATGACCCTTTTCCATGATGTCATGGAACATACTAGGGTGAACATACTATGGAAAGGTTATGGGGGCAATATTGGGAAATTGTATTATGGAGGGAGGGGGATTTGGAGGGAGTCTGGAGCTTTTTGTGTCTTCCTGTACCAGCTGCTGCATTGCTGAATAAACCTCTCAAGCCATCTTGACTTTGAAAGATCTTCCCTCTCCGACTCTATTTTTCGATCCAGATCCTTCTGAAGTCAAATATCCTACACCAACTTGGCAACCTCCGGTAACCCAGAGTTTGCAGAGCGACTGAGAGAAAGCGAGAGAGAAAGTGAGGGAGGCCTTTGTAGAGAGAGAGAGAGAGAGAGATACTGTACATTTGGAGAAAGATAGAAGGAGGGGGGGGGGGCGAGAGTACGCATTGTGAGGGCCGTGGATGGGTAAGAGGGGGGGGGGAGGAGGAGGTGGATGGGTAAGAGGGGGGGGGGGGAGGAGGAGGTGGATGGGTAAGAGGGGGGGTGGGGGGGGAGGAGGAGGAGGTGAGGGGGTCTGAGCGAGAAAAAACAAAATACAAATGCAGATCAATACCACGCCAAGGTCACTTTAAAATTCAATTAATAGGAGAGCAGGACACATTACATCCGACTACACCTCACCACCCGGGAGCCCCAGACTCAACATGACCCCCCCCCCCCCGCCATGCCCCCCCCCCCCCCCCCCCCCCCCCCCCCCCCAAGTATGAAGGCGAAACCAGACGAGCGGAGATGGGGGGGGAGAGGAGAAGGGGGATGAATTCCTCCCTTGTATTATTAACGACAGAGTGGTATTTGGAGATGAGTCCTGTGAAATGAATGCCTCCTCAACAACATGCTTTATTAATAGGGAGGGGTGGAGAGCCACAAAGGCATATTTGTCTCGTGTGCGACCATCTGTGTGTGTTTTTGGATCTGTGTGTTTGCGAGTGCGCGTTTCACTGTGTGTGTGTGTGTGTGTGCTGGGCTGCGTGTGGGAGAGGGGCGAGAATGACGGGGGAGAAAGAGAAAAAACAGACACTGAGAGTGTGTGTGTGTGCGTGTGTGTGTGTACGAGGGACATCTTTTCAACCATCTTTTCTATTTTGCCTCCAACATATAGCCTGACACTTAAAGGTCATCTTTAAGCGCGTGTATCTGTGATATATGCTAAGACTCCGTCTAGGTGAGGTTTCCACACTGTGCTTGTTGTGTTTGAAACTTGGATCCGGTCTCCCTTTGCATGACGAACTGTCCTGAAATATGCATGCGGAACCCATCGCTTTCTCTTCATATTCATACCAGCCTGGAGGTGAGTTCTTCTCTGACGCTGCTATGACAGACTGCCTGAGACCAGGAACTGGCTAGGCCCCTTTCAAACGTCCTGAAATATGCATGCGGAACCCATCGCTTTCTCTTAATATTCATACCAGCCTGGAGGTGAGTTCTTCTCTGACGCTGCTATGACAGACTGCCTGAGACCAGGAACTGGCTAGGCCCCTTTCAAACACTCACACACACATGCTAATACTGGACACAGGGATACAGTATATGCACCCGTGCATATTCATGTCATTGTCATTTGCCTTTCACTCAAGAGTGGCTTTCTTCTAGTCACCCTGCCACGAAGACCTGATTGATCGAGTGCTGTTTGAGGTGGTTGTCTTTTCAGCAGGTTCATTCATCTCTGTAGAGGCCTTTCAAAGCTGTCTTAGAGTAACAGTTTGATACACCTCCCTGACCAAGGCCAGTTCCTTACTTTAGGAAGAGTCTCGGTGATTCAAAAAATCTTCATTTTACAATTTTGAGGTCACTATGCTCCTGAGAACACTTCGAAGGTTTCGAAATGATTTGATCTCCTTGCCCTGATCTTAGCCTCGCCACAACTTGATCATGGAGGTTTCTTGGACCAATTGACTTGGTTCCTGTTCTGACGTGTACATAGTCAGACTTTACTTACAGGACTTAAATTCACAACACAAAAAATCCACTAAAAACTTCCGGAAACTACTGTATTTGTACACATGCACAGACACAAAGACAGTGACAAGCACAGATAATGACAGAAACACCGACATAGACACACACACACACACTGATGACAACAAGGCTCTTGTTAGCTGTGTGTGCCTAGATCTAGGGCTTGACCTGGGACTGAAACAAGGGGTATGTTTGTTTGACCTGGGACTGAAACAAGGGGTATGTTTGTTTGCGTGTCTGTGGTGGCACAGAGGGGAGCCAGGGTGGAGTGCTAGAGCAGGTCGACCCTCGGAGACCTGGGT
The DNA here is from genome assembly GCF_038355195.1 of Osmerus mordax. Lineage (NCBI taxonomy): Eukaryota > Metazoa > Chordata > Actinopteri > Osmeriformes > Osmeridae > Osmerus > Osmerus mordax. Next base: position 4,645,255 of record NC_090063.1, on the reverse strand, counting down.
GATGCTGCCGTTAATTACCGTCTGCTAATTACGAGATTACGACGCATCATTAGACAGAGCAAGCCACCGGAGGGCCTGACCACTCTCTCTCGTTCTCTCTCTCTCCCTCTCTCTCTCTCGTTCTCTCTCCCTCCCTCTCTCTCTCTTTCTTCCCTTGCTCCTTCTCTCTCTCCCTGACCCCGATATTCGGTCCCAATTAGCATGGCCCTGCTCTGTCTTCTTCCTCCTTTCTGTCTCTTTTCTCTCTCTCTTTTCTCTCTCTCTCTCTTTTCTCTCTCTCTTTTCTCTCTCTCTCTCTCTCTCTCTCTCTCTCTCTCTCTCTCTTCTTGTTCTTCTTCTCTCTCTCTCCTTCTTTCTCTCCCTCTCGCCCTCTCTCCCCCTCCTCTCCAGATCCAGGTGATTTTGGTAGAGCGGTGTTGGGGGTGACTCCTGGTCACCATTTGACTAATGTGGCTTCACAAGCTGTCAGACATGCCTTGTTGAGCTGAACTCTCGTTCACACACACACACACACACACAGGCACGTATGCCCGCACGCAGACACACACTCATGAATGCACACACACATACACATTCACACACACACACACAAAGTCACGCACACACATCCACACATCGTCCACACATGCATGCATACACACACTCATACACGCTCTATCTTTTTCATTCTCTCCTTCCCAACCCCGCTCCCTCCACCTCTTTTTTTTGTCTCTTTCTTCATCTCTTTCTAATACTTTTTTTCCTCCAGAACCTGAAACGTACCAATGATGAGTGTGTGTGAGACAGGGGGGAGAGAGAGAGTGAGATAAAGAGAGGGAGCGAGAGCGATAAAGAGAGGGAGGGAGGGAGCGAGACCGCAATCCACCAGGCCAACATTACTATGAGAAGGCCACAGATATTGGGATGATGCAGTCTAAGTCTTGAGAGGTGAAGTGAATATGCAATCCGTAGCAGTGCAATTCTTTCACATTCTCTCCTTTGCTCTGCTTCACCACGAGTGTCCCTCCTCACTCCCCCTCTCTCTCTCGCCCTCCTTTTCTTCCTTGTGCTTCCATATCCCCCCTCTCCCTCTCCCTCTCCCCTTCTCCTATTGTGTGCCCCAACCCAGGCGTGGAGTGGTGGGACAGGATCCACTGGTCTGGGGTCAGTTCTGGTCTGTCTGCCTGGCAGAACATCTAGTGACCCATGGTCCCAACGCATCTGTTCCTGGGGAGGGGGGGGGGGGGGGTGGAGTGTGTGTGGGTGGGAGGGAGGGGGGGCTAAAGGAGGGGGAAAGGAGAGTACAAACAAATAGGAGGATAAGGGAGGGAGGAGGAGAGGAAGGAAGCGAGATGTGGAGGACAGTTGTGGGGCTTCAAGGAAAGAGAATGGGGATGAAAGGGAAGAGATAAGAATCTCAAGAAGAAACAGAAGTGCCTTGTGCCCCCCTCTTTCTCTAGCTCTCCTCCCCTCTCTCTCTCCCCCTCCCTTTCCCATGACCGAGTCTATGGAGCTGGACGTCAGACAGCCATCTGAGTTAACCTGAACCTGGTATCAGAACAGCTTTCCATTCTTAGGTCCGATGACACCAACCCCCTCCTTCAAAATGATATTCACTACCAGTATGCAACAAGATTGTACGGTATGTCTATATTTTATTATTATATGACAATACATTTGATGTGGTGTATATTAAATAAAAACCGTATGTGTGTGTGTATGTGGTCAGTGTGATCAATCTAAATGAGCCAGTGTGTTCAGAATGGATGTCATGTAAACTCAGTGACTTAATCTGGATATCATGGAAGCAGAAGTGTCAATCAACGACAGTCCTTGACCCTGGTTGGCCGCGTGGGTTCCTTTGGGGCCGGACTTCCTCCAGCCTTCCGGTCTGTCAGGACATTTGGCTGTCAGCTCACTGGGCGTCAACGTCACCAAACACATCTGCAGCAGATGACAACTGGAGAGGAGGGGAGAGAAGGGTGGAAAGAAGGAGAGGAAGAGGAGGGGGAGAGGTGACACGGGCATGGAAGATAAGGAGGAGAGGGGGGAGAGGTAAGGAGAGGAGGTGAAGGAGGGAGGGAGGAGGAAAGGAGAGGAGGGTAAAAAAAAAGGGAGAGGAGGAGAGGTAATAATAATAGCAATTCATTTTTTATAGCGTTTTTCTAAATACCCAAAGTCGCTTTACAAGTGTGAAGACAAGCAAAACAAGTAGAATATAAAGACAAAGGATTGAACAAAACAGACAAAGAACATTATAAAGAAAAACTAACATATAAGTCTAATAGTGGAGGGGAGGGAGCAGGGGATGTCCAGGTGAAGGCGAGGTTGAAAAGGTGGGTTTGAGGGATTCGAGGGGTTTTGAGGTGGAGGGGAGAGGTGGAGAAGGAAAGATGAGAGGATGGGGGTAGGAGAGCAGGACAACCAAAGAAAGAAGGACAAGAGGAGGGTAAGAACACAGATGCATAATGTACGCCAAGAGGCCTTCCAGAGTAGCAACATAACAATCCCATTAAATCTCTGTACACAAGTGAAACCAGGCCGTTGGTATGGTTACATACCGATTGTCAAGAGGAGTAGAAGCAAATAATTACAATGTGCCCGCACCTGGACTTTAATAACAATAACCTTGAAACTTGAACTTTCCGAAGTTTCTTTGTGTCGACTTGTTTGTTTCTGTCTTCTCTCTCTTTTGTCTTGGTTCCTCCCATTCTCTCACCATTCATCGGTCTCTTCACATCCCTCTCCCCCTGTTTCTCGAGTTGTCTCTGATGTCCTTGTGAGTGTGCGAGTGTGTGTGTGCTTTTATGTTTGTGTGTGTGTGTGTGAGAGAGAGGGAGAGAGAGAGAGAGAGAGGGAGAGAGAGAGAGAGAGAGAGAGAGAGAGAGAGAGAGAGAGAGAGAGAGAGAGAGAGAGAGAGAGAGAAAAGGGTGTCAGCGTTATATTAAGAATCGTTCAGCCGCCGTCCCGTTGCCCCACCTTCAGGACATGCTGAGGAGAGGAGAGACGGGGCCCACCTCTGCCCCCTCTGACATTTTAATTTGTCTCGGCTCCCTGTCCTGCGTCCATCAATACAGCATCAATGCAGCATAACACTGGCCAGGTCACCTGGGGCCATCGCACTCAATACCATTGATACATGTTACTGATTAGGACCTACAGTACGTGCCACATTAGCCTGCTGTGGAATGCCTGGGAGGAGAGGAGAAGGAAGGAGAGGAGAGGAGGGAAGAGGGAAGAGAATAGGAGAGGAAAGGACTGGAGAGGAGGAGAGAGGAGAGGAGAAGAGAGGAGCGTGAAGGAAAGAGAGAAGAGGAGAGGATTGGCCACAAGAGCAAAAGGAGAGGACAAGTGCAGAGGAGAAGAAAGAGCTGAAGAGAGGAGAAGGCATTTGTATTGTCCGTTTCAGTCTGACCTTCATGTCGATGTGTCCTTCAGGTCGGGCCCATTGTTCTGTCGTTTGCATCAGTCACGGTCAGTGAACTTTCAAATTCAGCACAGTAAGTGAAACTTAAACATGCTTGTGGTGCTTGTCTGTGTGTTTTCTGTGCCGTAACGAGGTATGGGTTCAAATTACAGTGTATGCTGAGTTTGTCTGTGTGTGTGTGTGTGTGTGTGTGTTTGTGTGTGTGATTAGTGGGACTCTGGATTCAAATAAAGCTTTTAAAATGTGTGTGTGGGGGTGCTGAAAAACAAGGGGATGGTATAAAAAGGTCCCAAGACTCTCACACAAAGACACACACACACTCTCTCCCAGATACACACAAACACATCCACACACAGGGTCATTAAGGCCTGCCGGTGGCGTCCGTCAGCGGGCCAGAGACCCCGCCTCCCCAGACATCGATACAGCTTTGGCACACCTCGACCCACAATGCCCTCTGAGACCCTCGCTCTGTCCCGCCCGTGTCAGCAGAAACAGGAGCCACCGTGTCAGCCTCCTGTCCCTCCCTCCCTCCCTCCGTCTTTCTCATCCCTCCCTCCCTCCCTCCCTCCCTCCCTCCCTCCCTCCCTCCCTCCCTCCCTCCCTCCCTCCCTCCCTCCCTCCCTCCCTCCCTCCATCCTTACCTCCGTCTTTCTCATCCCTCTCTCTGCTCCTTCCCCGCCTCCCTCCTTCTCTCTCTCTCCTTCCGTCCGTCCATCCATCCCTCCCTCCGTCCCCCCTCATCTCTCTCTCTCCTGAGCCCTCCCCTCCCTCCGTCCCTCCATCCCTCCCAGGGGTGGCAGGTCAATCCTAATTGTATGCTAATCAGGGCATCGCGCTCGTCTCTCTAACTGCTGACAATCGATGGTTGACGTCAAGGGATGGTGGCCAATGCAAAAGAGAGGCTTTGGAGTAAACAAAAGGGACTGGGAGGAAGAGAGGAGAGGAAAGGAGAGCAGTGCAGAGGAGAGGGGAAGGGAAGGGAGGAAGGAGGAGAAGAGAGAAGGAGAGGAGAGAGAAAAAGAGAGGGTAGGACATATCTGAGAGATATTATATTACTTGTTTGTCTCTTTTAAACTCTCCCATTCCCTCTTTCCCTTCATTTCTCTCTCTCTCTCCTTCTCTCTTTCTTTCTGTTAACTTCTGTAGAACGACTCACAGTGAGGACTGAAACTGTTGTGACATGCAATAAAGCAGAGCATGACAAGCCTAATGGGATAGAGCCTGAGTAAGCAGAAACGACACCTGAACTAATGAACACATGCCTCCATGCTGGTCTGACATGAACCAGGATGTGTATGTGTGTATGTGTGATTGAGCTGTAGCCTAACTGTGGGAGAACTGACTACAGGCTATCTCACACATCTCCCCAGTCTTAAGCATTATCCTTCATCTCCTCGTTACCCCCAAACCACTTTCTCTCTCTTCCCTCCCACATGTCTGTTTCCCACATCGTGCCCTGCCTTCCTTCCCTCCCTCCCTCCCTCCCACCCTCCCTCCCTCCCTCCCTCCCTCCCTCCCTCCCTCCCTCCCTCCCTCCCTCCCTCCCTCCCTCCCTCCCTCCCTCTCCTCCCTCTCCTCCCTCCCTCCCTCCCTCCCCTCCTTCCCCTTGACACATTGGGGTCAGGGTAACCCAGCGGTCTGTAATATCGGCCATAATCTCCCTCAATCTCTCACGATTAAACACCAAGAGTTGTCCCGACAGGACCTGGGAAAATCACAACAGTTATGCAACCCAAAATGACACAGGCAGACAATGATGTCACGTTGAAATAGGAGGGAGGACGCGGAATGGGCCGGGAAGGATGAGGACGAAGGGGTTGAGAAGTGGGCAGAGCGGACAGAGCGATGGGACTAGAGGTAGAAGACGAGGGGAGGAAGGGTGAGAGAGGAAGAAGGGAGGCTGAGAGAGGAGGAAGGAAGAGGGCGAGGTTGAGGACACAGTTCCGACTGAGGTTGGAGGAGGGATGACGCAGACAGGACTTGTAATCTTGTCACGTTGTGATCAGCTTTCTTTGTCGAGGATTTGAAGACCTCATCGGGGTCTTTTCAGTACGATGTGTGTGTGTGTGTGTGCGAATTTGCGTTGGCGTGGGTGGGTACGGGAATGTGCACATACGTGTGTATACACGTGTGTGTATAACTGTGTGTGTGTTTTGGAGGTTATGGGAGGAGATGGGGCAGGACCAAAAGATTGAGTGACATCATTTATTTTATCATATTACATGATCAGAGATTTGACTGGTGCAGCAAGATGATGAAGGGTTGACAGACAAAATCTACACCAACACATTCCATTCTTTTCATCTTTTATTTAAGGTTCTTTTCTTTCACATCTGTGTTTTGTCAGATAAAAGGAAAAGTTTAGTAGTATGGATGGACAACCATGATACTAATGTCTCAGTCGTTTTACCTGGGAACAGACACTTTCTAGAGACACATATCTGCAATGTCACAAGGTCCAAGAGAACCAGGCCCCACCTACAGACCATAAAAGAGGAGCTTTTAGATTAGCTTCATCTAGTGAGGCTACACTATAGGAACCCGCAAGGTCACAAACATCACACTTAAACACACTCACACACACATTCAAACATGACCACACCTACTCACAAATACAGACACACACCCACTCACACACTTGCATACACACACACACACACACACACACACACACAAACACATACACTAGTGGTCACATCCGTGCAGACAGCAGCAGAGTAATGGTATATAGGTGGCAGTGGGCCAGACTGGCAGGGTTCTCCAGGAAAGTGGAACCGGACCTGAAGGATGCCCGGACCATGTGACCGTGTTCTGTTAGCCACGCCTGGCTTCCCTGGTGACAGGAACATGGCAGAACCGACCCGACAACGCCAGTCTGGATCGATCCCACAAGGACACGGCCACCCCCCCACCCCTCGACCCCCCCCCCCCCCCCCACCTCCACCACCACCCCTAACTGGGACGGATTTTCTGATTGGCCAACTGGTGACTTCCCACTATGCTTTAGGAGGAGGTGACCTTGTTTGTCTTGGTGAGCTTCCAGCAATGTTTCCTGCACACACACACACACACACATACACACACACAGGAACGACCACACACCCAAACACTGCAGTGCGTTCACCGGGGCAACTTGTGTTGGTAATTACAGTGGACCACAGTCACTCTTACTCAGGAACATGAGCCGTAGGAGGCTGATAATAAAACGTCAGACTTCCGCTTCTCCACTTTCAAGTGCCTATGAGAATCTGATACCAGAGCAGAGCAGGTTAGAGTGGAGCAGAGCAGGTTAGAGTGGAGCAGAGCAGGTTAGAGTGGAGCAGAGCAGGTTAGAGTGGAATAGAGCAGGTTAGAGTGGAATAGAGCAGGTTAGAGTGGAGCAGAGCAGGTTAGAGTGGAGCAGAGCAGGTTAGAGTGGAGCAGAGCAGGTTAGAGTGGAATAGAGCAGGTTAGAGTGGAGCAGAGCAGGTTAGAGTGGAGCAGAGCAGGTTAGAGTGGAGCAGAGCAGGTTAGAGTGGAGCAGAGCAGGTTAGAGTGGAGCAGAGCAGGTTAGAGTGGAATAGAGCAGGTTAGAGTGGAGCAGAGCAGGTTAGAGTGGAGCAGAGCAGGTTAGAGTGGAGCAGAGAAGAGTAGACAGTAGCAGAGCTGAATGAGAGCAGGACGGAGCAGAGCAGAGTAGCCGAGCAGAGCAGAGCCTAATAGAGCAGACCAGGTCAGGGCTGGCCTGGGAGGAAGCGAGGGGCAGGCAAGGCAGAGCTTCTCTTTCTCCAGACTCGACATTTTGCACCAGAAGAGCTGTACTGTAAGAGTAGGTAGGCGACAAGGGATGAAAGGAACTAAAAGACAGAAAGAGGCCGAGGGCGTGAGAGGGGTGGGTCAGGGGCGGGGATGAGAGAGCGGTCGCATCGAGGATGGCGGCAGACGAACACAGGGTAGAGGGGAAGAGTGGAAAGGAGAGAGTTCAGTCGCTGTGGAGATGAAATGAGAGGTTAAAAGAATGGAGGCGAGGTGGAGGCGGAGTGGAGCGCGGAGGAGAGGGAGAAAACAGCTGGCAGAGAGGAGCGCGGAGGAGAGGCAGAAAAATCCCCCATGTGAAGACGGAGCTGCATAATTCATGCTCTGCTCCTTTAAGAAATGGCAGCTTCTTCAGGACAGGCCCGTTTGACTGGAGTGATGCTGGGGCATCCCTGTATGTATGTGGGTGCATGCAAGTCTACTGTATGGATAGTGGGTACACTATGTGTGTCCACTGTGTGTACTGGATACAGTGTGAGTTTACTGTGTACTGGGTAGAGTGCGTGATTGTGTGTGTGTGTGTGCATCAACAGTGTGGGTAGTATGTACAGTATTTGTATCTGTACGTGTGGTCTTGGGCTGTGTGTGTGTGTGTGTGTGTGGATGTGTGTGTGTGTATTTAACTGGAAGAAGAGCTGCATGCCTTCACCTTGCTCTGCTCTTCACCCTCACTCTCCCTGACTGCACTGTACAAGGCCATTAGAGCTCCCCCCGGCCTGGGAAGCTGCGCTCCACTCTCTGTCTGCTTTCATGTGTCAGTGAGTGGGCTCAAAAGCTTGTGTGTGCGCGCGTATGTGTGTGTGTGTGTGTTCATCCAAAAGTGTGTGTAATTCTTAAATGTATCCTAAAGTGTGCGAACGTGTTGGCGCGTGCATGTGTGGATGGGTGTTTTGAACTTGATTGATCAAAACCTATGTGGGTGTGTGTGTGGTTGTGTGTGTGTGTGTGGGAGCGGTCTTTTTTCTATTGTCACAGAAAGTGTGCGTTGTGTCTCTGCACTCGCTCTCTGACCAAACATTGGTTCACCCCCCCCCCCCCCCCCCCCACACACACACACGGCCACATAGCCTAATAATCTCTTGGTTTTACTATGTTGACTGTTGGCTTAAAATCATACAAGAACAAACAACCAAGACAGCAAAATGGGGTGCATTATTCTACAGCACTCTTCAGCACTTTATAAAGGAGCTTTAACACAGATATTCCCTCAACAAATCAGTTGACAATTATATTGCAGATACCAAATGTTTGAATTTTGGTACTTAAACAAAGGGTTGGTGGAAAACAATCTCTGCCAGACTACAACTGAAAACTGACGGATTTGCTAGAAAATGGTCACCAATACTACATGCAATGCCTCAACTGTAATCACACTCTCATTCTTATTTCTTCTCTTTTTACCTGTTTATAATGTTTATTGTAATGAATGAAGGAGCAAATAATTGAGTGACTAAATAAGTCCAGAATTATATTATATTATAACTGTAATTACATAAGCATCTCCACTTGTGTGTTTTTTGTACTATGTGTGTTCAATAAAAACTGAGTTCAAAAAACAAAAACAAAGGGTTGGAGTTAAGGTTAGGGTATGTGTTAGTGTACTATAGTACACTACACTTTGTTGTGAGTGTGCTAGTATATTGCACAGGCGTTTCCTGCAACTAATACAACTGGGAAACAGACTGAACAATCCAATCCATATTTATAAAGTATGCACATACTCTCCCTACTTTGCATTTTATTTTTTAAACATCACAGAATAAAAGCTTTGCATGATAATTATCGTATTTCTGTGTAAAGACTACTAAACAGGGTCAAATCTCATAGGCTAGTAAACAGACTAGCCTACCCAGGTGAGTCCACAATGAATTGGGTTGTGCTTCATTTTAATTTTGTCTCTAAAACGATTTCCATCTGTAAACGAGAAGCTTTAAAAAATGCATCACCCAACATGCACCAATGGTTGTAAGTCCGATACGCATTAATAATAGTACAAAAGACTAGACATGCCTAGGCCTACCAGATTAGTACCTAGTTCATAGATTCACATGACTGGCACAGGAGGGAGACTTTTGGATTGTTTCAATCGTAATTAACCATTTTGAATTTTTTACCCTGTCGTGTTTACGTTTCAAAAGTCTCAAGTCCTCATCACATTCAGTCGGACAAACCATCATGGTTTATTTAGCCTACCTCATTTCGTTGTGAAAACGATAGGCTAGACGTCATGTAAGAGCACAGAGCAAATCTCTCGTCTAAGAGTTCACGCTATAGTAGGCCTACACCCACGAAAATCACCCCCAATCTCTTAAACAAACTGCTTTTCTGATAGTCGTTAATTAGGAAATGGTTAAACATTCTATGCGTGTTTCTCGTCGCACCAAAAGCCGAACGCCCGTTTTCTCTATATCCCCGCAGTCTCCCCTCATTCACTCCCTCCCTGCGCCCTCACGCGGGTTTCGTCAATTAAAGCGCGGGCCATAGCGCGGCATGTTAATTCGAGGTAAAATATTCCTCCTCGAGCGCTAATTAGGTGCGATCCGTGGCGGAGGTGCTGTGTTCGCCAAGCGAGAGCAGCCTGTGCTGCAGCTTTCCCTCGGTAACGTTTGGCTGACCAAAGCAGCCGAGATAACGGGGAATTATTTTAATTAACCGGGGCCGCTTTCTGCAGTTAATGAGCCCAGTAAAACCGGCCCAGGTCTTGATGCAGTACGCATGCTCATGCTGCAGACGTAGGATCATATGTTCAAATAACAAAATGTGTAGATAAATAAATTAAAAGGTGAATAAATAACCAGAATAAATGCATAAATAAACAAACGTTTCTGTGTTCCAGCAGCAGCAGACGTGGTGTCTCCTGCCATACTGCAACAGAATGGAGAGTCTGGATAATCTCAGATGCCATGGCCTGAGAGAAGAAGAGAGCGGGGGAGAGAGAGAGGAGGTAAAAACAAAAAAAAGAGAGATTTGAAGCCAATGCCAACAGCTAAGTCCCAGTCTGAAGGACAGCACATCTCCCTCTTTTCCTCTTTCTCTCGCTCACTCTCTCCTCTCTTTTTCTCCCTATCTCCATTGCTCTCTCCTATCTCTTCTCCTTTTTACTCAGACCAGGGAGAGCAAGCTACCCTTCAGTTTAAACTCTGCCGGGTTTCAGTACACTGCAGAGAAAGGTCTGGCCCACATGGCTAGTTATTAGTCTTCAGTTATGAAACAGTGACATTTGCCCCGGCTCGAGATACATTCATCTAGCTGGATCCCGGCACCTGCATCCCGGCTGCAGAAATGCTGGCTACGACTCTCTCTCTCTTCTTACTTACGCGGCACATACTGTATCTGAGATACACAACAACACACGCACACATACAGTACACGTGACACCCTTGAATCTAACAGCGTGTACAGCACATCTACACTCCATCCACACCTACAGTATTAGTATTAGTCTGCTTTAGAGAGCATACACATGCGTATTTAGAAGAAAATGTGTAAGTACATTATAAACAAAATTGATGTACACGTGTAATGTTGTTGTTTATGGATTTACATGATGTGTACTTTAATAGTGAAATAGATAAGAAATACATAAGAAAGACAAGGCCAACATGATTTTGAGGAAGGGATGAAACAGAGGTGATGATGTTGAAGGATGTGTGTGTGTGTGTGTGCGTGTGTGTGTGTGTGAAAGAGAGACTGTGTAGTCCACTCCTTGTGATGTATTGATGGAATCTGATCTGGGAGGTGTGCTGACAGCTGACTGTGTGTGTGTGTGTGTGTGTGTGTGTGTGTGTGTGTGTGTGTGTGTGTGTGTGACAAACTACAGTACTTGTTAGCTTGTGGCTTCAGAAAGTATGCACACCCATTTAACACTGTGTACATTTATATGTAAATTAGTATAATTGCCATTTCTGATGATTAATCTGATCCTATAAGATTAGAACCACCAGGACTAAATTGAGTAACCGGAAAGGTGCCTTGGTCAGGGAGATGACCAAGTACTCCACCGTCACTCTAAGACAGCTTCAGAAGCCCTCTACAGAGAGGGGGGAACCTGCCGGAATCTCAACAGCACTCCATCGATCAGGTCTTTATGGTGGAGTGAAAAAACAGAAGCCAGTCTTGAGTAAAAGGAAAATGACAGCTGGAGTTTGCCAAACAACATTTAAAGGAGCATGAGGAAGATATTAACTGGTCTAATGAGACAAAAGTGGCTTCTACAAAGTACTGAAGTAGTGTGTTTTTAATACATTTGCAAAAATGTCTAAAAACTTGTTTTTACTTTGTCATAAAGGGTAAAGTGATGGGAAAAAAGGACAATTTCTTTCATTTACAATTCAAAACTAAAAGTGAAGGGTGCAAATACTTTCCCTACGGTTTTGGTGCGTTTTGAACTTTGTTTATATATATTTGTTTGACAAACAACTGTGTGCAGGTTTGTGTGTATCGAATGTTATGTCACAGTGTAATCCTGAGCATCTGAAGCATTAGAGCTCTGAAAATGCTGATGCAAAGGACTGACATAGCTGCACTGAGCATTATCATTGGCAGAAAGTCTACTAGGCTAAAAGCCTAGCTAGCTAACAGAGAACTTGAACAGACTAAGCTTCCAGAATACTGTAGCATACAGTAGTATCTGTAACTGTTGGTCTGCACTAACTTCCTGAGACTTCAGGATATTTTGAACACTCAAAGTTATCCACGCTAAGTACTTAGTCTGCATGAAAGACAAGGCATCGTGTTCATTATAAAAATATTAGAAATTCTACATCTCACCAATCCCTCTCTATTAACTGCTGCTCTACTTCATTGAAATTCAAACAAATTCACAGAAATCCCTCAAGGAATATTGTATACAAACACAAACTTATTAGGTGAGTTATGATACTTCACTTCTGAACTAGCCCATTCAAAACACTACCCTTAAAATTTTGAATTAGTCAACATGGCAAATTTTGTCATTCGAGACCTCTCTATCACATCTTTAATATGCAGTACTGTACTTGACTGCAACCATGTACCATCAGCCCTCCTCCACAGCAAGCTAGCAGGCTGGACTGAGCATAGAGGCAGACAGACAGGCAGTCAGGCAGGCAGTCAAGCAGGCAGTCAAGGTCACTGATGTATGTGAGGTATGTGATGTGAATTCACTCCCAAGATTGATTCCTCCTGTACGGGCTAATGACCAAAGCCTGCTGGATGGGGAGGGGCGTCTAGTGAGCGGTAGGCCAGAGTCCACGGGGAGAGGAAGGAGAGGAGGGATGTGCAGGCCTGGGGGCACTGTAGGCTACGCAGGTGCTGTGTGCTGGGCCATGTATGCATTTAGTCATTTTACATTTAGTCATTTAGCAGACGCTCTTATCCAGAGCGACTTACAGTAAGTACAGGGACATTCCCCCGAGGCAAGTAGGGTGAAGTGCCTTGCCCAAGGACACAACGTCAGTTGGCATGACCGGGAATCGAACTGGCAACCTTCGGATTACTAGCCCGATTCCCTCACCGCTCAGCCACCTGACTCCCCTGCACTGTGTGTTTATGTTTTCAAGCTATACTGCATCCTATCCCGTATTCATATGCGTTGCAGATATACCGGTACAAGCCGGAGAGACATGCTGTTGAGTTTCCTAGCTGCATATGAGGAGGTGATTTGAAATAATGAGAGAGGGATTGATTAGAGGTATGGAGAGAGCTTAGATAGATATTCTGCATGAGAGTGGAAATGTGTGCATAGCCTATGCTGCGAAGGTGTATGCAAGTGGTGCAAAGTTAGTTGAAATGAGTTGGGTTCAGAGCAATGTTTCAGGAGAACAACAGAAAGAGATGAAGGGAGAGGAATTGAGTAGGGATGTAAGAAAAACGACAAGTCTAAAGGAGCAGATGGACGTTAGAGGAGAAGATTGGGAGAAGAGGGGATGGGTTGAAGGGAGTGATAAAGTTGGCAGAAAAAGGAAAGAAGAGAGGTTAGGACCGGATACAGTCATAGAGGATAGAGTGGAAGAGAGAGAGACAGAGAGAGAGAGAGAGCGAGAGAGAGAGAGAGAGAGAGAGAGAGACTGAAAGAAGCCTGGATGGAATGGAGACCCAGACAGAGTAATGGAGTAACAATGGAGTACAAAAAAATCAATCTCCAAACTGAAAAAAAGGTGATGAGATTGAGGTCTGTGGTATTTCCTGGGTCGGGCCCCCATAAATCAGGCTCCCGGGGAAACAGGGACGAAAGGAGACAGGTTCCTAGCAGGAAACTCATTTTGGATTTGAAGCCATAATGATTGAGCAAGAGGACGCATGTATGTGACAGTACAACAAGGCTTTAATGAAACCAGCTCGAAACCCTGCCGAAATTAACGTTCGCACACACACACGTATACAAACACACACACACACACTCTCAATTCTCGCTGCCTGTCCACTGGCTGTATTAGAAACTCACCGTGGTTTGGGGAAATGAGCTGAACTTAGGCTGGAGCTTGATGGACGTGGTGTTCCAAAAGAGACCGAGGAACTGGCAGGGCTCATGTCTCAAACACACACATACCCACTCGGACCCAAACAGAAACACACACACACACAAACGCACAAATGCATATACACACTGACCCAAGAGGGTACACACACACACACACTGAAAGAAACCGACAAACATACATATCGGGACAAACATACACATCGGGAATAAGGGATCCCATGAAAGGGACAAGGTTCCGATGACAACCCTATCAAACCACGGCCCAACCCTCAGGATGATGGAACATTGCACCGCATTACCGCATCACCAAAACGCGAGAACACACACGGAACGCAGTGTGTCAAGAGAGAGGGGCCGAAGGAAAGAACCTACGCAAACAAAATAATGATGACTTTTTGGAGAAAATGCTCCACGTTAAATGAGGCGGATCAGTGTGGTCTCCCTGTGGCGGTGGCCCACACACAGTAGGCCGACGAGAAGGAGAAGAAAGGCAAACAAAGAGGAGAGGCTTTCAAAGAGCCCCCGTCGACTCCAGACGACTTAATGAGGAATTAGGCCGGCGAATGCATAAACAAACAAACGCAGATCTTTTTCACCATTCAGTCTCTCACTCTTTCTCCCGTCCGCCCCCCCCCCCCCCGTCACTCCCCCGTCCCCCATTTTCTCTCCCTTTCTCCATCTCCATCTCTCTCGCTCCCTTTTCTTTCTCTTCCCCTCGCCCTCTCTCCCCTCTCCATTTCCTCCTTCGATCCCTTTCACTCTCTCCCCAAACCGGTCTCTCTCTATCTTTCTCCGTCTCTCATCCGTCTCTCCCTCCCTCCTTCCTCCGTCGTGTTTGTCACCTCAGTGGGCCCCGTGCCCATCAAAGGCAGCAGCAGAGCTGCGAGGGCTGAGGTGTACCCAGGCCTCCGCAGTGGGGACTCCAGCTCCGCTCTGCTCCCACTTCCTCCTCCTCCTCCTGTTCGTCCTCCTCTCCCTCATATGGGAGACGCTCCTGTCGGTGTTGCGGTCGGCTATACTTTACTGTGGCGTGACGGAGCAGCTTATTAAATTAACGCCACGTCAAGGAGCAGCAGGGAAGGTTGTGTTCCATGTCATTAAGGTGCAAGAAAGATGCTTTCCTGGGTCGTTAAAGCGCAGCAGCACTGCGCGCACACACACACACACATGCGCACGCACACACAGTGTGGGCGTGCTGCAGGGCAGGCTCACCACTGGGCTTTGCTCAACAGATGATTAAAGCCAATAGTTTCTGGATGTGGAAACACATACACATGCACACACACACACACACACACACACACATCAAAAGACCTTCAACCCTTTCACACACACACCAGCATCTGTGACGTGTCACTGTAACACACACAGGCAAATCAACAGCTTTTAATCAGTGTTTAGGAAACAATGGTGGGACTGTGTCCACTGTCAGCATGGCAGCCTAATGGAGAGTGGTGAGAGAGCCATATCCAGTTGCCTGGATGCAGGACAGCAGACATCTGCTCACAGGATCCCGCTTAACACCAAAAGTAATACTAACAGCACGGATGTTCATTCATACTATGTACGGTTCTCGTTTTCTTTTTTTTCTCTCTCTCTCTCTCTCTCTCTCTCTTTCTCTCTCTCTCTCTTTGTTTTTTATTTCCTCTTTCCCTCCATTTCTTTCTGTCAATCCATCCCTTTCTCCTTTCTCTCTCCCACTCTCTTTTTCTCAGTCCCCTCTCTCCTTAGCTTCTCTCTCCATCCTTTCTCCCACTCCCCCGTCTCTCTCCCTCCCTCCCTCCCCCCCTCCTCGCTCTCTGTCCTCCTTCTCTCCGTCCATTCTCCCTTTTCTCCCTGTCTCTACATCTCTGCCTTTTCTTCTGTCTCCCTCCCTCCTCCTCCTCTCTTTCTCTGTTCTCATTAGAAAGCCATGTTAGCTGTGTTCTCTGCTCAGAGGCAGCACTTAGCAGGGCCCATGGCAAAGTGACCTTCTGGGCTCCAGGGGAATACTCTGACACACACACACGTAGACAACCCCCCCCCCCCCCCCCCCCTACACACACACAGAATGCTCTGACACCGTTGATCTGCCGTGACTTCGCCCAGGCAAAACTGGGATCTGAGGATCACTGATTGACAGGGACAAAGGCTAAGAATTCTAATGAGGGATGAGTGACGGCGAGGCATCATCCACACGCAGGGGGACAGGACGGCAGCCCACGTCTTAACCCTTCCATCGACAGGTCACACAGATAACTCAACCGGAATTTTTCATGGCCAAAGTTAACTGGATGTTTGAGATTGTTTGGAGAGATGATTTGCCGGAGAGATGTTGTTTAATAGATGGAGATCACCAACTTGAAGAGCCTGTGTACCAGTGAGACGATCAGAGCGATCTGCTTCTCTGGTCCATCTGGTGGATCAGACAGCAGCTGGGCCTCAGGTGGCTTCAGGATGGAGTCATCTGCTGAGGTGAGTCTAATGAGGTTCTGCGTAGGTTCTGAGAAGGTTCTGAGAAGGTTCTTCTGAATGGCTGGGCTGTTTTGGTGGTGCCCGACCACGGTATGGAGCTCTGGGGTGTTGGTGTAACTGTGAGGCCACTGCAGCTGTATCAAATTGTGTGACCACAGCGAAGTAGACGACACCTGAGAGACTGGAGACCTGAGACTCCCACGTACACTCTCCCTCTTGCTCTCTCTTTCTCTCTCTCTCTCTCTATCTCTCTCTCTCTCTCTCTCTCTCTCTCTCTCTCTCTCTCTCTCTCTCTCTCTCTCTCACACACACAATCACTCTCTCTCTCTCTCTCTCTCTCTCTCTCTCTCTCATGCACACACACAGGCTCTGTTACCCAGTTGCAGAGCAGTAGTCCATCACCAAAGAGAGAGTGGAAATACTGTTCGAGTACACAAAGACACATGCACACACAGTGTTAGAATGATCACCCGACGGATTATTTCGAAGAAATAAAAAGAAACAAAAGGCAACAGATTGAATGGATTAACTGTTCCAATTTGGCCACGTTATAGGGCTTTGGCACAGTATATCGGACGATTTGTGAGTCTCTTTCTTGTCTTGTTTTGTTTGCACCCTCCCTGTTGTTACTCTTGTCTATCAAGAAAGAAATGTTCAGAACCACCACCAAGCTTTAGTCTGTATGTACCCTGTGATGTATACCCCATGTCAGTGTGTGCATGATGTATTCCCAGCATGTGTGCATGAGTGTGTGATGTCGCCCCAGTGTGCGAGCGCATATATATGTGTGTGCCTGTGTGTGCGTAATGTAGCCCCACCGTGTGTCTGTGTGTGTGTCGGCTGTATCCCTGACTCCTACCTCCTCACTGCCAGCCACTGAGAGCCAGAGATTTATACCTACCAAGCCCGGTTTGTCTGGTCCCGGGCCAGAGGCCTGTGTGGACAAAGCCTGGACAGGGTCGCCCTGGTGTCTGAGTAATGGCCCATTTAAGGTGCCACTGGTTCCGGCCCAGTGGCACCGGGGCAGCCGGTGTGGGTCAGGAACGGTTCTTAGCGATGGTGCCGGGGAGAGAGAGGGGCTGATGTTCCCCTCCTGGTTGGCACCAATCCAAGCTGCCTAAATGTCCCCTGACGTTGCCGAGCCAGCCAGTCAGTCTGTTGGAGTGTGAATGTGGGTGAGGGAAGGGATGTGTGTGAATGTGAAAGAGGAGAGTGAGAGAGAGTGTGCGCTGTTAGCGTTGACGTGTGAGTACAAGCGTCAGAGAGAGAGAGAGAGAGAGAGAGAGAGAGAGAGAGAGAGAGAGAGAGAGAGAGAGAGAGAGAGATGAGAGAGAGATGAAAAGCAGATGCAACCATTTGGAGGTGGGAACACTGGGAATGTTTAGGGTCGAACCCCTGAACATTTACCCCTCCGGTCGTCAAAGAAGGTGGCGTGATGAGGGGGGGGAGGTTTTGCGGTGACCTCATCGGGGAAGGCCACAAGACGTGGCTGATCAAGGGGAAGACTTCTCGGATGCCTGCTGGATGAACTGTGTGTGTGTGTCGAGGGTGGTTACGGTAATCTTTACTGGGGCAGGATTGGGAGGCAAGGGGGGTGGAGAGGAGGAGAGGAGAGGGGGGGGGGAGGGAGAGGAGGGGTGTAAAAGGCATGTAACTATTCTTTCCAACTGCAATATGACAACAACAGCTTTAGTACCTCTGGATGCCTGTCTGATTCCTACTTCAGGCATAGAGAGAGAGAGAGAGAGCGTCTGCGTGCGCGCGCGTTTGTTCCTTTGCGTGTGAGAGCGTGTGTGAGCGTGTGAGAGGAGGAGTAGGAGGAGGAGGAGGTGGTCGGGTGTGTGGGGGGGACCGCTTGATGTGTTCATGCTGTCGTCTGGCTGGGAGGGGATAAGGCAGGTGCTTACACGGCTCAGCACCCCCCCCCCACCCCCCCCCACCACCACTTTGCCAGCTCCGGGGGCAACCGCACGCCCCACGTTAATCACCGTGTTCCCTGCCATTACACTCTGGGGCCTCACACACACACACACACACACACACAGGGGCACCCCTGACTAGCCAGGGGGAACAAGGGCGGCTAATCTGACAGTGATCTAGTGACTGCGAAGACACACTTACACTGCATAGAGGAGCTAGAAATATACTGTTGGAATGTGTGTGTGCACGGGAGTGGGCGCGCGCTTGTGTTTTGATGTGATGTCAGTCAATTATCTTAGACGGCAGGCCTGTAGTAACATGCTATTCAACACCTCCTGCATGAGTAGTTGTGTGCGTGTGTGTGCGCGTGCGTGCACTCGCGCTTATGTTTTTTATGTGATGTCACTCAGTTATCTCAGGTGGCAGGCCTGTAGTAACATGTTATTCAATTTACAGTTGTTCTCAATTGTTTACACACAAATACTGGTACTTGAGACACAATGACCACAACATGTAACTCAAGCACCAACCCCATGAACCAATTCTGCTAAACTACAAGCACAATTCCTGCTTTACACTCAAATTGCAGTTCTAAAACACACTTTTTTCAAAACACTACACACAATTCTCTGCATTTGGCACAATTTTCATGAAGAAAATCTTTTGTTTTCACAAGGAACACACTGCCATTCAAATACGCACACTGACTCATCGCATGGACAAACACCTGTCACACAGTTTTACAATTAGCAATCAGAGCTTTAGCATAAAAGGGCAACAGGTGACCTCTTCTGTTTTTGAGCAATGGATGCCAACATTGGAAACAGAGGCAGAGCCAGAGGAGTGAGAGTAAGAGGAGGAGGACGGGGAGGACGAGGATGGCCAAGGACCATAATCTCTGATGAGGTCCGAGCCGCTTTGGTTGACCATGTGGTCAACCATGGTCTAACAATGAGGGAGGCTGGGCAAAGAGTACAGCCAAATTTGAGCAGGTACACTGTAGCATCCATCATCCGGACTCCTACTGCATATCAATACAGTACTCAATGAGTACAGTAGTACAGTATTGCCTGTGGACTGTTCTGTATGACTGTAAAAATAAAGTATGTTTCAAGTAGTTGGAAAATGTATTCCTACACAGTATTTACAGTATTTTACTATTTGTTTGGCAGAACTGAAAGATTACCAACACAAGGTGGTTGGGAATGTCTTCTGTCTCCTGAACAGGAAACTGAAATCATGAACATGGTCCTAGAAAATAACGCCATAACATTACGGCAAATACAAAGAAAAATAATAATAATGTAACTGTATACACTATACAGTAAATGATTCTGTTGTTTTGTATGTAGACCACTGTATGTGCAACTTTGTGTTGGTTGGGATGTACCCTGTGTACATTGTTTTTCTGGGAAAAATACGTAAAATATATTTGTTACTGTGTATTTCTGTGTTCTGAGTATAAAAACAATATTCTCAAATATTTTACAACACACTTATGTATGTACTGTCCGTAGTAAATGTAACACTGAACAAAAAAAGGCCTAACTCACTATGATGAATGAAGAAGAAGTGTTTTCCATTCATCATAGTGTTTTACATTGAGCACATTAGTGTTCAAATGGTTCTTATAAATGTCTATTCATATGATGGTTTGTGTTTGTCATTTGAAAACAAAATACAATTTTGAGATTAAATAACATTGTTTTGAATGTTAAGTTTAATTTTGCAGGAGAAGTGAGGGGTTTTGCCCATTGTGTGTGTGTTTTTTTGATTTGTGTGTAGAGTTCTGAGAGTATGAGGTATGCATTCAGAAAATGTGTATAACCAATCGAGAAAAACTGTAATATGGCTGCACCATTTCACAATATACATTTCTTTTGTATCTAACAGTACAGTGTTTTAACAAAAATGACTGCAATAAAGCAGAACGAATGTCACTCAAGATTGCTCAAGTGAATAATGACTGACAAAAAGCTTCAGTAACCAGTTAGTACTTTACAGATTCCTGGACAAACTGTACTTACGCTTCACACTTCAAACCCAATGAAGCCGTGTCCCACAGGCCCCACCTGTGGGGGGGGGGGGGGGGGACAACATACATTTTTATGTGTTTTTTATGTTGGTTGAACAATTGTATAAAGACATTTTGCACACAGTCAGAAGAAGTTCACAGTTAACTGATACAGGGAGTTTTTTGGTCAGTTGACATGTGCTTAGAATTTGCAGTGTGTGTGAAAGCCATGTGAAAATGTATGATTTATTTGTCAACAAAAGAAAATCCACTATTGTGCTTGTTATGATAGAGATCAAATGTAGCCCCTTTTCCATTAACGTATCTTAGCAATTGAGAAAAACGTCAATAATAAGTATTATTCTATAGTGTTACATATACATCAGTAATACGATATATTATTGAGTCTATGGGAATAATAGAAAACAAGGTCAGACTGTTGAGCGAATGACCAATGAAAGGAATCTAGATGGAGGCTACAGGATGCATTATAAACAAAGAGGAGGGAGAGAGTGACAAAGAGTTTTTGTATAGCTGCTGTCCCTTGGACAGGAAATGCAGGGTCCATATGTCCTGTAGCCACAGAGAATGTGGAGGACAGGAGGGAGAGATGAAGTACTGTACAAAATGTTATCAAAGCTCTGAATGGATTGGAAGTCCTTATAGAGCTCTGTACGCACTCTCTAAAACCTTTCACCAGATGTCTCAATCTCTACACACATATATTTGTTCTGGTCCCCAAGGGCAGTAAGAATAAAAGGATCTATATGTTGGATGGAACAAAAACTGAGAGAGAGGCATGGAGAGAGAGAAAGAAAAAGTAAATAGCCAAAAAAGGAGAGAAAGAAAAGGAGAGAAAGAAAAGGAGAGAAATTGAGAGAAAGCGAGGGGATTCAATGATATTGAGTAAAAACCTTAACCTGGGCCAAACCAAAAAATGGTCCACTCCACAAGAATCTGCCTCTCTTTGTGCCTGTGTAGAAAGTGTCTCTGTGTCGATAGCCATAAGTCAGAGCCTCAACACTGGAACTCTTGTTAAATATAAACCACCCTGTCCCCTCCTCCCTACAGATCCAGAACCAGGATATTAATTATGCAGGCTATCAAGAGCTTCCGGGTCAGAGGTTGTTGGAGCTGCAGATCACATGATGTCCAGACACAGCGGAGAGCAGGAAAACAACATGGTGGTGTGTGAAGCGGGGAAAATAACCAAGGACCTGCAGACACGCTTGCACACACACACTGACAGACGAGTGTAGACACACACTCAAGCACACACTTATACTCGATTAGTGTGTATTGTTGCTCATTGATGGTGTCTGGAGAAACAGGAGAAGATTTCTCCTATTTTCAGAGCGTGCTGGATAACACTGCAGAGAGGGCCAAACAGAGTGCAACCTCCACCCTCCCTTCTACACACACACACACATGCACACACACACACTCTCTACCCCCAACATGACCCAGGGATGAGAGGAGGGAGAAGGAGGGAGGGAACAAGGGAAACAGACAGAGGGAGGGTGATGGAGAGATGGAGAGAGTATTAGAGAAATAAAAAGAGAGGGCTGATGGTGTGAGGGGAAGAGGAAGAGGAAGAAAGATTGGCTCGCAGGGGACTGAGGAAAGGGCATGAGAGTGGGAAAGGCAAAAACAGAGTTTGTACACAACCAGGGAGACAAATTAGAAACAGTGTGTGAAAACACAACAAACAGAAAGGGGAGACAGATTTTTCAGAGTGTACAATACATATATGTACACAAATGATATTTTTACTTGATCATTTTCATAGTTCTATTTTTGAGAACGAGAGAGAGATGGGAAGCCCATCTCGAAAGTAAGAGAAAGACAGAGTCAAGACTGAGTCAAAGGGGAGAGTGAGGAGAGCTGGTGTTAAGCCTAGCTGGCCTGTGTTCTCATTGTACTTCCATGGGCTACAGAACAAACACATTGATCGTGTTTACATTAGCTGAGAGGCTGAGAGTGCTGGGGGAGAAAGGCCGGCCCTGAGCCCAGCCCCGCCCCAGCCCGCTGCACCCGTTCTGGGATCACATCGTCCAGAATGGAGCTTATCCCGGTCCACACCTCCACCCACTCAATCCTGCATTCCCACCCTGACTGAACCCCCCCCCCAAGCCCCGCCTCCAGCCTGCATGCTGTGGGAAAATGCACAGAAACACACACATACAGACTTCATGCATACACACAGTCACATACAGACTTCATGCATACACACAGTCACATACAGTCGGATGCAGACACACACTGAGCATATGTCTATATTTGCACACACCTTCCCGTTGACACACAAACACACTTATACAGGCACTTATGCTTGCACACACACCCGAAGCAAATATACAGTAATTAGTACACACACACAAACATCAGCCACAAGCCGTGACCCCAACACATTGTGTTTCATCCAATGGAGGGAGCAGAAGATAATTGAATGGGAATTGTGGTTATCAGTCTGGGTCAAGTAAGGTAGAGGGTGAATGATAGGGCTGGTTTACAAGCCCTTGCAAACGTTCATTAGTGGGGGCTCGTTAGCACGTTAGCTTATGGTAATTAACAGACCCCCCTCTCCCTCCCCCCCAAGGTCATTCTGGATGGAAGCCCTGCCTACAACCTGCGGTTACAAGGGGAGCTTGTGAAATGGCCGTGAAAATTTGATATACAATACATAATAGTCAAACCATTGTTGTCACATAAGAATTGCTTTATCTAAATGAGGTAAATGTGCAACTGCTAGGTATTAAGTGTCGGTGGTATAGGTTAGTAAAAAGTGTAAGATGGCAGAGCATGGGGGAGGGGTTTAATGGTTAAGTGGATGTTGTAAAGGTGCAGTTGACAGTTGTGTCACCAAACTAAAATCTATGTTAACATCCACTTAACCCCCTTTAGGCAAACCACACCTTTACCAAGCTTCACTTGTGTGCAATAATCTTGACCGCTACACCGTTTTACGACTTCCTGTGCAACTACAGCACATCAATATTACTATAGGTTGTGCTATGTAGTCACATGATAGTTATTCTTAATTAGAAAAGAAAGAAAAAAAGTATCAATAAGAAACAGAGCAAACAGAACAACTGATTTTGTGCAGCCAAACTACTAGGAACATGATAACGAAACACAGAAAAACATGCCATCAAAACACCTACTTTAGGAGCATTGCAACAGAACACCAAAGAACATGACAACAAAACACCTAGGTAGAAAACCAGATAGACAGACACGGCCAGGTAGCAGGCTTTTGTTGTCTGTGCCCCATTTCAATTTAAACTGTACCCAGGCCACCTTTGTGGTCAGGGCATGTGCACCCTGTCATGTCAGTGATACAGCCATACACAATAATGATATAAATAGTTTTCAGGGTATCCATTTCCAATGTATCCAAGACATTGACCTCTGACCTGCTGGACGAGGCCTACAAAGAGACTGTCTCATTACCCAGAACCCTCTCTGACAGCGGGGGTCTTATTTACCCCCAGAGGAGGAGACAGAAATACACGATGACCACTGTCACTACTGCTGCTGTCCAGGCGAGAAGAAGATCCTTGATCAAGAGCTAGAAATGTGACACTGCGAAAGCCAAGGTCACACAGATGTCACAATGGACCCCATGTGAAACTCAACATCCCAATCAACGTGTGTTGTATAGTACCCAATCACTAGGATCCTTTCCATAGTGTCTTTATCATGAAACATATTACTGTATCAGTTGATGTTGGCCAATAGTCGAGTATAAACAGGTAGCATGACTCAGTCAGAAGAAGCAGCTGTTTCAGGCAGGAGAGGGGAGGATTGTTCAAGGCTGAAATAGATAAATGAATGAACAGGGGTCAGGGGTGAGCATGGTGGAAGCGGGTTTGGAACGGGCGGGCGGGGGTGGGTCAGGCCGACCAATCGATGAGGGGGCCGAGGCTGCCTATTGATCCACACCGGTTTATCCTCCCAATGTCAACGTCAGGATGAAGGACTGGACCTCCAGCACTGGAAGACATCTCTGTAGTTCCCTATGCCTCTCTTTCTCTCTCGCTCTCTTCCCCTTTTTTAGTCTCTTTCTCTATCTCTCTTTGTCTCTCGCCCAAAGTCCCACCATTTCCTGTTTATCAAGCGGACGACCTCCAGACATCAAGCGCATCGTCCATGCGGAAGAGTCGACTTTGAACATCAAGGTCCTCCTCCAATCAACTCCTGATCAAAAGCAGATGCAACCATTTGGAGGTGGGAACACTGGGAATGTTTAGGGTCGAACCCCTGAACATTTACCCCTCCGGTCGTCAAAGAAGGTGGCGTGATGAGGGGGGGGAGGTTTTGCGGTGACCTCATCGGGGAAGGCCACAAGACGTGGCTGATCAAGGGGAAAATCCCAAACGCCCTCTGGGTGTGGAACAATTCTCGGATGCCTGCTGGATGAACTGTGTGTGTGTGTGTCGAGGGTGGTTACGGTAACCTTCACCGGGGCAGGATTGGGAGGCAAGGGGGGCGGAGAGGAGGGGAGGAGGAGAGGAGAGGGGGGGAAGGGAGAGGAGGGGTGTAAAAGGCATGTAACTATTCTTTCCAACTGCAATATGACAACGACAGCTTTAGTACCTCTGGGTGCCTGTCTGATCCCTACTTCAGGCATAGAGAGAGAGAGGGAGAGAAAGAGAGAGGGTAAGAGAGAGAGTGTGGGGGTGAGAGAGAGGGAGGGAGAGAGAGGAGAGAGAGCCAGAGAGAGAGTAAGAGAGAGAGAGAGAGAGAGAGAGAGAGAGAGGGGGGGGGCGTGAGAGAGAGGGAGGGAGATTTTCCGTAAAGATTTTTTTAATCTATTTCTGAGAGAGAGAGCAAGAGAGAGAAAGAGATAGAAAGAGAGAGAAAGAGAGTGAGTGCGTGTGTGAATGAGTGATTTTGGGGAGAGTCTCACCTTGGTTGCGGTACAGACAGACGCTGTGTAGTCTGGGGGAGATGTGTGTGAAAGGCACCTCCAGAGCGCTGCATCGATCACCAGAGCACACGAGGCCACGCTGGAGATCCACTCAAGCGCACGCTGCAGAGTAGGAGACACACCACTCTTAAGGCCTCGCACTCTTATGGGCGCATACACATGCGGACACACATGGATGTGAACACATGTGCATATACTGCATGTACACACACACACACACACACACACACAAACGTACATAGAGTGTATGCTTGTTTTGGAAAACCAATGTTAAGCCGTGTTGAAGGATCTCACAGAATCCTTATCACAATTCTGGGCAAATCTCCCCAAAATGTCACCTTAATCGGAAATAATCGAAAATACAAATATAATAATAAAACTAATGAAGCTTGCGCAAGTTCAGTCAGGCAAGACCGATCCCTGCACTCGGGCATCTTCGACAATGTTTCACTACTAACTCCCCCCCGCTAAGAACGCTCTACTTTCCCTCTTTCCTATGTCGGGCTGTCATATGGTTTCAGTTCGATTAGTGCTCCTGTCTATCAATTAACGCTGTCTAAGGATCACATGATCGTGCCTTTAAATACGATTCTCTCCCTGTGTAGTTTGTCCATGCTATCAAGTGCGCGACCCTCCACCTCCCCTTCGCCACCTGGTTCCTTGTCGCTATTCTTCGGCTCTTCTGCCTGGGTCGTCGGCTTGGCCACCGCCGCCAGTCTCTGGACTCCGTGGGGGATTCTTCTCGGATGTTGGGCAGGCGCCCACTGATCAATTATTCGCCATGGGGTCTAAGCTCCAAACAGTACAATTATCATTCTGTATCAAACATCACTTTACTCATACCAGGTCTTTCCTGATTAAACTGGAATTACAGTACATTCCTTTGTAGGCAGGAAGGTCATTTTACAATAACACTGGAAAAACTATGAACAAATAGCCAAGAGAGAGTGGGAAAGAGATAAAGAAGAGGGATGGAGGAAGAAAGAGACAGATGGAGGTTGGTGAAGTGGGTGATTGGCTAAAGGGCTGGGGGGGGGGGGGGGACTGTGTTTCAGGGTTAGTAAAGGGTCATTCTGGGTTTCTCTCCTGGCGGGAGAACACCTGAGGAGAGTGAAGAGAGCAGCGGTCCCGAGTTAGAACAGCTATGGGTTGCTAGGATACGGAGTGGAAGGAAAGCTGTATGTGTGTGTGTGGGTGTGTGTGTCTGGTCTACACATGAGGATCCAAGCTGCGTGTGTGTGGACATGCAACCCAGGTTTGTTTAAGAGACCCCATAAGTCCAACATGACAAATGATCTATAGCCTTTGTCACAAACTACAGTGACCACACCAGTCTTATTGACCTAAATATTTGAACACAACTGGGAGGGTGTGTGTGTGTGTGTGGGGGGGGGGGGCTTCTGTAGCCTTACATGACTGAAGGGATGGTAACCAAGGGGATGGGGGAAAGGACTATTGACAGACATTCCAACAAACCAACTATCATCAACGGGAGTTTTCCGAGTGTTAGAAGGCGCCAAGCCTTGTCTCAGCAGAGGTGTGGACTCAGATGATTGTGTACTTGGAGTCAGGTGGCTGAGCGGTGAGGGAATCGGGCTAGTAATCCTAAGGTTGCTAGTTCGATTCCCGGTCATGCCAACTGACGTTGTGTCCTTGGGCAAGGCACTTCACCCTACTTGCCTCGGGGGGAATGTCCCTGTACTTACTGTAAGTCGCTCTGGATAAGAGCGTCTGCTAAATGACTAAATGTAAATGTAATGTAAATGTGTAGGGAATAACCACCAAAAAGTTATTTTGACTGTAGCAAGATGGTATTAGTGTTTTTCTTTCATTTTCCAAATGTCTCTAGCAATCCCAACACCACCATCACCCCCCCCCCCCCCCACACACACACACACACACCCCCACACACACTTCATCCCAGCCCCCTCCAACCATGCCATGACCTCTGGGTTTGAAGACAAGGTCCTCAGGGAGCTTTCATTGTATAAAGATGTGTAGTTCCTTACTGAACAAACAGAGCAAGGGACTATGTGTGTGTGGGTGTGTGCGCAGGTGTGCGTGTGAATATGTGTATATGGTCGAGGCAGGGGAGCCTAGAACTGCAGATCCTGTCAGATCATGCACCCCCTCCTTTCGGGGCCTTCCCAAATGTCCAGGCTGATTAATGCAAGGGCGCGACTCCCACACAAGTGGACTTTTGCGTCACTTTAGCAAACAGACACAGAGGAAGGGAGGAGTGGGAAGGACGGGAGGGACAGAGAGAGATAAACGGTGAATTAGTGAGCAAGAGAGAGGGAGAAATATCTATGTATACGTATGTATAGGGGTAGGTAGAGAGAGAGAGAGAGAGAGAGAGAGAGAGAGAGAGAGAGAGAGAGAGAGAGAGAGAGAGAGAGAGAGAGAGAGAGAGAGAGAGAGGACAGCACTGTCCCGAATTCTGTCCAAACTCTGCAGGCAGTCACGATGAAGGGTATATTTTTTACCAAGGTCTGCCAACCACGCTTCTCCGACAGTCCTCTGCCAAACTCAGACCCAGTGACAGGGCTCACCTGCCCTCGACACTTTCCTCAGCTCAGCGCTTTACCCACTTTTAACCAGGGCCAGCGATCCACAGGTCAGTCATAGCTGACAATGATCCAAGTGACAATCATGTTGAATCATAATGGATTAAAGCATATTAGAAACATGGTCCACTTTGTGTCTGTACGCAGGTCAGCACATTAAAAAAAAAACTCCCCTGCTTTTTAATATGAATGTCTTTAATCTTAAATCTTTAAGCATACTTCGATATCCTTAAATAGTTGTTGGGAATTTATGATGTGTGGTGTGACACACTATCCAGGCTGACAAATATAAGTGTGTGTGTGTGCTTGTGTGTGTGTGTTTTACAGTAAACATATGGGTTTGTAGGTAAGGTGTGTGTGTTTGATTCCGACAGGGCGTTATAGTGTTATTGATGTTGGTGTAAGAGAGACACGTAATTGAATCTCACAATCTAACACCACTCATTCATCAACATCACCAAAGGTGTCATCCATGGAGGCCTGTATTGATGCTTAAACACTCAGCTGATACAGATAGTGTAAATACAGTATGCATTTCCTTTCACATCGATCAAAGGTTGATTGGGCATAATTGATGAGGTAAGGGATCAATCAAATGTCGATTATAAAATGCATAAACGTTGCTTGAGGGATACATGTGTCGTAGTGTAAAAGAAAGTTCTGATTTTACAAGACAAACATTCAAGAGAAAGACTCCAAAACTTATTTCAGATGTATTTGTTGTCAAAAACACTTTTGGGGGATCCACAACATATTCTCCTTTAAAATGTCAACTTATCTTTGACAGTGAGAAAGACGTTAAGGACTTTACGGCAGCCACATCGTGAATTAAACCCAATAACGAACATCATTGACAAAATGAATGCGTCGACGGAGTTGAGAGGACAAGATTTGACGTCATACAGACCACAACAGATTCATCGGTAGCGCTACTGTACGCCCAATGCGTGGCCTGCAGAAGTAGAATTTAACCAATCATCAAACTGGAAATGTAGGCTACTACTTCAAGAACGCTGACACCTTTTATAACTTTGATAAATTACAAGGACCATTTGTTTTGTTCCAGCGCTTGACAGCGCAGGTCTTTAAGTTCATATTTTCAATACAGAACAGGTTTTCATTGAGGAGTAAATTCATTATTTGGGCGGAGAGATATTACTCCTCCACCCAGGTGGTGAAAGGGTTACGGTGGATAGGAGAGATGTGAAAAGAGAAAGGAGGCAAAGCAAGGACAAAGTATCGATCCGCTTTCAACCGTATCCTGTCAGTGTTCCCTGATACAGCAGGTTCATAGTTACGTGCAAATCTCCATCTCTTTCTGACAACATGTTTGCTGTGGCTAGAAGTAAATTATTAGGCCTATTGAGTTTGTCCCCCTAGAAATGACTCCCTTTTTACTTTGTTTCTGCTGGTTCTGTTCATCAAATTCTGTGTGATTTTTTGTTTTTTATTTCAGAACGACAAAGAACATTGTCATAATTCACCCCCGTTTAGATGTAATTAAAACTTTCTAGCGGAAACTGCCACCACTCGAGAATTGACCGCAATGAAACGATCTGCCCGCTTCGCTCCATGGACAGCGAAAGAGCGGCAGAGTATACAAATCTATTAAGGGTTGTTTTAAGCAAACTCAAATTATAAAACGGATATCAAATATCTGAAAAAATACAACAGTCAAAAATACGACAATCAATTTGATCTATGTCAACTTAATGATATAAGAAGTCTACAAAAAATGTATGAAACGACGCAACTAACTTTTGCAACCCCCCGTCCTCCACAATTAATCGACCAATAACCAATAATATTAACCCAGCTCGTGCAAAATCGCCATCTGTCATTTAGTTGAAGATGAGATGAGAGAGATGGAGAAAGCACGACAAGAGGCGCTTCCCTTCCCGTTGTTCCTTTAAGTAGCGCATGTTGGTCTGCCGGTGGGATGGTTCGGTTTGGAGCTGAGAGAAGGAGTTGCGCCGCCCCGGCTCAGTCCAGCAGATAAAAGCTCAGATAGTGATTGAAAGTGATGGTGAAAAGGATTTAGCCTGGGCATTAACTGAGAGTGAGAGACAGAAGGGGAAAGAGAGATATAGAGTGCGTAGGCCTATGCGAGAGAGAGAGAGAGAGAGAGAGAGAGAGAGAGAGAGAGAGAGAGAGAGAGAGAGAGAGAGAGAGAGGTGGGTGGGTGGGGGTGAGAGAGAGGGAGATTTTCCATAAATATTTTTTTTATTTATTTCTGCCCTTGAGCATCCCGGGTAAACCCGAGCTGGTAAAACAGGAGGAGGATAAGGGCGGGCACAACCCCTTCCTCAAAGTCAATATTTTTACTTTTGATACTCCTTCACTTTGGAATTCACGCGCTCCCCTTCGCCGTTTCAGATCTAGGACACCGATCTACCGTGCCGCCATCCTCGGTGTAATAAAAAAGTAACCGACAGAGGAGCAAACAAATAGCGAGATCGCGTACCGATAACGGGAGTACAGTACTAGGCTACACCTCGACGGAAGACCGGTACAGTGGATGAATTTGTGGGCTTATGTCAGCAAAATGTTCGTTTGACGGGACACGTATAAGCTCGCCCGGATGGACATTAAAAGTAAGTGTTTTATCGCACGAATCTCGCAGAGAGTGCATTACTGCATGCACATTCTAGGCAAATCTAAAACGTAACGTGTTTGTCTAGTCAAAAATGTTTGGATTGTCATTACATATGAATGTTCCCCCAATGCAAAAGTTGTGACTTTTTTTAATACTGGCAAATAAATCAATTTAGAGAGGCACGATACAGCGCTTCCCAAATGGTTGCCCCGCCGAGGCTGTTGCAATTTGACACACCCCTATACGGCTATCAGTGCGGGGAAATCGCTTTGATGACTTCAAAACTACGTGCTGAAGTCCTTGGTGTCCCGTTGCCGACATTATGCTGTATTTCATGCGTGTAGGACTACACATTCTCAGACTGACAGTGTGACCAAACATAACGGTTTGTGCAATATTACTTTTAAGACAGCCGTTTTGTCTCGACCTGAAAAAGGATGATTCTAACTCTCCACACAGGCGGCACCCGCGCAATTTTAACCTTTTTTATGCGGATGAGAGACACATAATTGGACATTATCATTTTGAGATTTGACCAAAAAATCGTAATAATTCTGAACCAGCCACCAAAATGTTTGGACTTAAACAGTTAGAATTCATAAGAGCTGAAATGTCTGGAAAGTCGTAGGTTACTGAGCGTCTGAGCTTTATGCCGTTGGCCTAGTTAAGCTTTACTTTGAGAGTTGTCACCCAGAGAAGCACACATTTGTGACTTCAGGGTTGTCACTCACATACTGTGAAAAGTGTGATCTCTGATTTGACTGAACCTCCCCCCCCCTAAAAAAGCAAGACACCCACACACAACTTTGGAAACTTTGGGATAGACCTTTCATGCTTATCTCAAAAGCCCGTTGTAAACGTTAAAACTCTCAAAACGCTATCTCTGACATGACACACGAACATTTGTTATATATCTGTCATAAATTATATAACCATATTCTTCAGTATCGTTGCGTGGCCTCGGCTTAAGACAAGTCATATAACATGTCATAAGAACATGTCACAGACTTTTGATGAATGGTCATTTCACCCTCTCACTTTCTCTGTCTAACGTCTTCCCTCTTTTGTCATAGGACAATCACAGAAGCAGCAGCCGTGCGCCACGTTCAATGGATGTACATAAAGAATCCGTAACCTCTCAGTCATCCTCACCAGACAGTTGTCCTCGGTCGCAGCAGGAAAAAGGTCATTGTGGTCTGCCTCTGGATCTGTGCTGATAGCCTACCTAAACAACCTCCAGCTCTGTCACGAGCAGCACTATGGTTGAAGTTGACGTGTGCTCTCTCTGTAACTTTATACTACCCCACATCCATCACCCGTCACTCCTTTCTACGTCGACCGTCAAAACAAGAAAGTGTTACGTATTTTGGAAGCCGTGAATATTTGTAGAGGAAAGCTAGGTATAGTAGGTCCCACGTTGACATTTTATTCGGTGAGATCTTTTCCTTTATTCAAGACGACTTTCTCACGTTCTCAATTTCTGACCACCTTTCTCGGCAGAGCGCGAGGACGCACGTTGGAAACAGTCGAATTCAATCTATGTGTGCACATGATCACACCTCGCGTTCCACGCTCTTCACCCCTCCTCTGACTACCGTGGCCCCCCTCGCCATTCTCCATACCCCTCTTGGACCACTCCCGTGGCTCCCCCGCCTGTCATGCTCCGCCTGGTCGTGTTGCTGCTGCAGTGCTTCGCCGTGACGCTGGGCCAGTACGACCTGTGCAAGTCCCTGGTGAGCACGGACGATGGTGCGGTGTGGGAACAATACGCATGTCACCCTAAAACGGACAGCATGAAGGACTACATGCGGATCAAGGTGGAACCGGCGGGAATCACCTGCGGAAACCCACCGGAGAGGTTCTGCACGCTGGTAAGTTTACTATAGACTTCTGAAGTTAACACTGAAATTCAACGTATTCTCTATTGGGCCTAAATTCATTTTAACCTGTGTTGACTTGTTGAAAAGCGTGTGCGTATTTGAATAACTTTGTTTTGCACGTGATATGAAATATAAGAACACACTACGTAAAATGTTTTATAAAAAATTAACACAGTTTGTCCAAGTCAGAGCGGAAGCCTCCTAGTGCGCCGTGAACGTGAGTGGGGCTCGGCCTCAGTGTCGCGGGGCACCGAAAGGCATGACACCGGTAAAATGACTTGGCACGGTCGCGCGTCTCACAGAGTGGTATCGAGGTGTTGTTTACCGTGGCACGGTGTTGGCAGGATGTCATCAGGCTTGATTGGGTTTTCTGCAGGGATTTCGAATTTCGCTTGGTAAACTGCATGGCGGAAGTGGGGGAGGACCCCTCCCGTTCAAGGGCACTAAGGGCGAAGGCAGGGAGCTGCGGTAAAATTGTCTCCGCATTACTATGCAAGTGCGCCCGTTCCCTTCCAGGTTATTGAGCGAGCTGAAGTTAGCAGACTCCCCAAGTAAATTAGTTAATGCGTAAAAACCATGAAGTTGTGCAAGTTGCAGATTTTACTTATTTTTTTAAACTCGTGAATCTCAGATATCCTTCAGGCAAGTGTAATATTGGTAATGGCTGGCCTGGTGATGTGGTAATTAGTTTCCCTGTCCATGGGCTGGCCAATCAGATTGAATCAGTCTGGCCTATGATTCATCAGACAGGTAATCTGATGAAGGATGTCTCGTTCTCTATGAAGTAAGAGAGTAAAAGAAAGGAATCAACTTCAGGTGAAACATTTTGGCAGGCTGAAGATGCTACAATAGTAATGTGTCCTCTACAAACAATGAGCTTGGAATAAAGAGTAAAGTTCAACTTTCTATTCCCTTTCGCAGATGCAACCCCCCCCCTCCCTCTCTCTCTCTCACACACACACACACACACACACACACACACACACACACACACACACACACACACACACACACAAACACACACACACACACACACACACACACACACACACACACACACACACACACAAACACACACACACACACACACACACACACACACACACACACACACACACACACACACACACACACACACACACACACACACACACACTGAGACTAATCACAGGACTCAGGGGTTGCTTGACTACAGGATCAGGAGCGGATATTGTCCCTGGATACCTGATGGTTAATGATTTGTTTAATGTAGAAGTAGCGGAAATTGCTGACAGATAGGAAAGCCTTCGTGAGATAGAGAGAGAGAGAGAGAGAGCGAAAGAGAGAGAGAGAGAAAGTGAGTGAGTGAGTCATAATATAGGGAGGTATAGAGGAAAATACAAGGAGGCTTAGGGAGCAAAGGTCAGTGGGAAACAGCGAAATGAAAGAAAGAGAGAACTAAAGAGAGAGAGAGAGAGCGCTAAAGAGAGAGAGAAAGAGAGAGAGAGAAGGCTTGGAAGGTTGTTTTCCTGTATTGACACCTGCCCTTTAATGGCCCGGATTCTGGAAACTCCTGCAACTATATTCCTTAGCCATGAAATATTGATAGAGGCCTAATGGGCTTCCTCAGAATCGGTCCATACCGGCTTTGGGGGCATTATGGGTGTGTGTGTGTCTGGGGGGGGGCGTGGACAGAGAAAGAAGGGTAAGGGATGAGTTTGGAGAGAGGTGTGTGTGGGGACGGTTCATCCCGTCAGCAGTATTGCTCATAGTGAAGAGACAGAGAGGCCGGTCTGTTTGTGGCGCCTGACCGGAGGACTCCCACACACCAGGGTCCACAGAGACCTCGGTCGAGTCCCTGATCTTGTGCAAATCTGGCCCTCAGGTTTCACACCAAACTAGCGGTGTGCTAGGGACAGGCCGCAACATAGCCACGCACGCCACCGTGTATTCCCATCTGCTATCAAACAACCCATTCAGCACACCGAGCCGTGGTGGTTGCCGGCAGGTTGGGCAGGGGTGGACACAGTCCAGACTGACTGTGTTAGGGTGTCCTGTGACCTTAAAGGATGACTGTGCCTGTTTCAGGGCTCTTTGTGTCATTCTCTTGAGGGGGGATATCGGTAGAGATCAGTTATTTTGTGAAAAGCAGCACAGCCACCCCCCTAACCCCCCACCCACCACCCTCCCATGCCTCCGGATTTGGCATCTTTTCAGAGAAGCAGGGTTCTTATCTAATTGGAGTACATTTGCATTTACTCATTCAGCAGTCCCCCAAGTCAAGATACGGTCAGGGAGATGGAGAGAGGAAGAGGCTCCGCATTAGCATGGCCACAGAGGGAGAGAACGAGCGCGAGCGAAGGAGGGAGGGAGGGAGGGAGCAAAAAGAGGGGGGGGATCAAGAACAGGAGATGGAGATCGAAGTGAAGGTTGTGGAAAGGGGGAAAGTGATGGGGGTCAGTTGAGACACTGCAGGGCTGCTGCGGGGTAGTTTGACCCATGACCCCCCCCCCACACACACACACAAACACCATGTAAAACCACCTCTGGCGAGTTTTGATGGATCTTCTGCCTTGGGCTGGATCATTTCCCTGGGAGCTCTGGAATCCATGTTTAGATGTATTTTACCTGGGGTTTCCAAGGGAATCCTCTTCCTCCTTCTCTCCTCTCTCCTCTCACTCCTCTCCCTCCTCGTCCAGTGTCTAATTGTCCTCCTCCTCCTCCTCCTCCTCCTCCTCCTCCTCCTCCTCACCCTTCCAGCTAGCTACAAGCTGGCTCCTTTCAATATGTTGTCAGTTCCTTCCTTTGAGGATGGGGCGATGCATGTGGGGAGCTTGTTGGCAGAGGCCATGTAGCCTGCATTTGGGAGTGGCGCTAGGTAGCTATCTAGCTAACTAGCTATCTGCTTGGGTTGGAGTGGGGGGGGGGAGGGGGAGGGGGAAGTGTCTTGCAAAGAGAGAGTGGAAGAGAGAGAGAGGGCTAATGGTGAGGGAGAAGGAGGGAAGATCACAGCTTAGCTAAGCAGAAAGATGAAATCCGCTCAGCGCTGCAACAAACACCCCATCGCTTAGGAGAGGCAGCACACTGCGGCGCCAACACTCCCAACGTCTCCATGCCTGCCTAGTGCCTTTCTCCTTACAACTCAAACCTTCAATCAACTCCACTCCCTGGAGATTAACGCAGTATTCCCAAGAAAACTGACTGTTGGGTGTGTGTGTATGTTTACTGTATTTCTGTACAGAATGTGTACATGTGTGTATGTGCTGTATGCGTGTGTGTGGTTGATTCGAGTGTGTGTTTTGGATGTGTGTTAGTGTGTGAGATGCAATTGGCAAAGCTAGGGAATTTCTGAGGGTTGTCACATGTATGTGGGTACAGTGTGTGTGTGTGTGTGTGTGTATGAGTACAGTATATGAATCAGAAGGCAAGACAAACACACCTTCCTGTTCCACAACAGATTTACCCGTTTTAGAAGGTAGAAATGAGCCAGTTCTAAAAATAGGCAGGGGAGAGTGAGTGAGAGAGAGAGAGGTTGGGGAGAGTGAGAGGAGAGAGATTGGGGAGAGAGAGAGAAAGAGAGAGACCGGGGCAGAAAGAGAGATAGAGAGAGAGAGAGACAGAGAGAGGAAGGGGGGGTGGAGAGAGAGAGGGGGGAGAGTAGCAGCACAGCAGCGGAAGAGAAGCTGCTGGAAAGAGAGGAAGATGGCAGCTGGTAGCGTGAATCAGTAGATCAGTGCTTCCCAGTGTGGGCCTGAAGCCATCCTGCCTCCCCCCAGCCCAGCCCAGGCCCAGGCAGCCTGCTCTGTCTAGGGCCAAGCACATCCTTCCTACTGTGGACCATACTCAGGAACTGACCTTGTACCTGCCCAGCCCTCTCTGGAGGAAGAGATCCTTCTGTGAATCACAGCTGGATCCTGTCTGACTTTTGGGATCCTGTCAGACCCTTGCGTCCTCTTTCTTTCTCTTCCCCCTATCTCCTCCCTGTCTCCCCCCATTTTATCCCCTACCTATTTCTTTCCTGCCCTATCTCTCTCTCCCCTCTCTCTCCCAATTTCTTTGTCCCCTATGTCTACCCGTGTCTCTCCGCCCAATGCTCTCTACCCCCCCCCCCCCCCCTCTCTCTCTCTCTCTCTCTCTCTCTCTCTCTCTCTCTCTCTCTCTCTCTCTCTCTCCCCCCCCGCCTCTCTCTCCCAATGTCCCTCTACCCAGTGTAAAGGCAGTACCAGTCTCACTTCATGGTGTTGGGCCTGGGCTTGGGGCTTGTTGATCTGCTGGGGTTAGTGGGTTAGCGGACAGTTCTAAGTGAGTCTTAGCCAGGGTGAGTGTGAGACTAAGGGGGATTGGCGGTGCATAGCTCAGACACCCTGAGGTGATCTGACATGCGAGCCAGCTACCTTCCTTCTTTACCTCTTCACCTCTCTGGACCTGCAAGCTCGTAATGAATTGAGGACTGTGTGTGTGTGTGAGTGTGTGTGTGAGTGTGTGTGTCGCAGTGGAATGGGAGCTTTGTAGGTCACGCAAAACAGTTCAAAGGAAGGCGGTCTGTAGAACGAGAACAGGGATGATAGCATCCTGAAAGAGATGACGTCACGGTGTTCTTCTCTGTGCTTCTTACTTATGTAATGAGCCCCCCTTCAAACCCCCCTCCCCCCTCCCCCACCCCGCCCCCCCCCCCCCCCCTCCACCAGACGCACTAATCTGAGAACAGGCTGTCCTGGAGCGTGGAGCGACCAGATGCCCTCCTCCATCCCCCCCCCCTCCCCCTCCCCTGGCCCTGGCCCCCATCCTCTCCTCACCCCTCTCTCCCCCTCTGCTTCGCCAGTTGTGGGATTTGTCTCGTGTCCTCTGGCCTGCTTTAACAAAAACACACACACGCACGCACACACACATTCTCCTGTCAGGGAACTCCGTAGGGAGGCTGAGCCTGTAATTAACCATATAAAATAGTCTATCTCACTCTCTTACTCTATGACTCTCTGCCCCTCTCTCTCTATGAAAAACACAAACATGCACACTAACACACATGCACACACACTTACATGTACTTACTTGTGCATATACAGACACCTGCATGCTGTGTACTGTAGATGCACACATACACACCCATTCCCAGACAAACATTGGACTATACAAATTTACCCACAAAACAATTAATTGTCATATAACTCAAAGACAAGACAATCATATATAGTTTATAAAGGGCAATCTCAAGACGAGAAAATAAAACCCAGTTGAAAAGCAATATCCCTGTGTACTTGCTTTCTGTTATAGGGGAAGGGGGGGTCATTCTGACCATGGTTCCTGTAAACAAACTAAATTGTGTTCTCAGACTCTCTCTCTCTCTCTATTCCCCATGCCAGCAATACCAGGAGAAGTCCTGCAGAACTGCAAAACTAGGGGACATAAAACTAGAGGGAGAGAGAGACAGAGACAGAGGACAGAAATAGAAAGTGAAATAAAGAAAAGAGAGAGACAGAGCGAGAGAGAGAAAGAGAGGAAGGAAAGGAACCTAATGGAAACTAATTGAAATAAAACTTTTTTTTTGGTACAATGAGGTCCATTAATGAAGTAAGGCATTTTCTCAAACACTTTGTCAGTAGTTTGTTTGTGGCACTAATGTCCTTTGTGGCTGAAAGCGTTTCCATAACAGGCCTTTTAGAGAGGCATTGCACATACCTACTTTAAGTTTATGACAGGTAGGTTTTTGAGTTTGTTGTCTGTGTCTACCTGTCGGACTGTCTGCCTGTCTGCCTGTCTGTCTGCCTGTCTGTCGGCCTGTCTGTCTGTCGGCCTGTCTGTCTGTCTGCACCTCAGGGGATGTACAAATTCCAAGCATCTGTTCCACATGGGATGTTCCCCAGCCCAAAACCGGGGAACCCACTTATCACAGCGACACGCAGCACGTTGACATGGTGACAGAGTTTCAGCGCTATGGTACCCGTAGTCGTTGGCGACAGGATCCCAGCGAGGATAATTGCTGGAGGGGCTTAGCGGTGTAGGCCACCTGCCGTAACAGTTGGCCAGGATCTATGTGTGTGTGTTTGTGTGTGTATTGGCAGGAGGTATAGTGTGTGGGATGGAGGATATAGGAAAGTTATAAAGTGTGTGTGTGTACTGTCTGTGTGTGTTTGTGTGTGTGTGTGGGGGGGGGGGTGGGCGAGGGGATAGTGGGCAGGGAATTTAGAAGGCTTAAGCATGTTCCCCCACCCCCCATAAACAATATAACACAATCCTATGATTATCCCTGCAGCTCATTGGGGGAAGGCGGGGGGGGGGGGGGGGGGGGGGGGAGTTAGACAGGCAGGAGAGACAACACATGGCTTTATGTCTCATCCCAAAGTCAGAGAGATCTCTTCCAACTCAGACACTCTAATACTGCGCGTAGACACACACAATCAAACATGCATGGACACAAACACACATACATGCACAGGCACACACAAATGTGCATGCATGGACATAAACTGTTTAGGCCCCCTCACTACCAAAGGTCCAGATTTTTTTTTTACCTTAGAAGTTTTTGTATTAAATACAAAACAAGGGGGAAACTGCAAACAGTTCCACTTTTTTAGATAAAAACCCCCGCCAGGCTGGATACGGTCTTGCTGTTTGTTTTATACAAGTGTTAAAGGTTTTAAAGGGCAGTGATGAACATTACTGCAAACTGCCAGTACTGGTCACATTTGTCGAGACTTTCAACTGCAGTCCCAGGCCATGGTATTGAGACACACACACACATCATTATATCCTAAATCCTTTTCCGAAACACTGTGATATGTACTACGTGTGGAACTAGGACAAGACACTAACCTTGTGATCATCTTCAATGAGATTTCTAGGTCAAGGTTCACCTCATGACGAACAGTCTACTAATCTTCCTGTGTGTGTGCTTGTGTGTGTGTCTGGCAGTCTGTAGACAGTGGTGATAAATAGAGAGAAAGGTAAAGGGATAAAGGGAATTGGTAACAAATTTAGAGAGGTCGAAAGAGTGAGGGGTTTGGCGCTGGAGGAGGACGGATAAAGAGAAGAAATGGAATGAGATACCAATAGCGAGGGGTGAGGGAAAGTGCTGGGGAGAGTTCTGGAAGAGGGGAGGCTAAGAGCCTGGGGGAATAGGGATGGAAAGAGGGCGAGAGAGAAAGGAGGAAGGAAAGAGAGGGAGGAAGGAGGAAGAGTGGAGGCGATTCCCAGCACACTAATGGAGGACCTTGGTCCCGGATGGTCGACATGGACTGTCGTGTCACCCACCTCCACTGCCCGTCCATCCTTCCATCTACCACTCCAGCTCTTTAGCCGTCCATATTTCCATTAAAGTCTGCGTTCTGGTTGTTTATAGACCAGTAGGCTGTCATTGTGTGTGTCCCCCCGCTCTGACGATGATCTGAACTGTGTTGTGTCTGAGAGAGGGAAAAATAATTCGGTTATCAGACAGGAAACAAGCCGCACATACCTCCCCTGTCTGTGTGTGTGTGTGTGTGTGTGTGTGAAAAAGATAGGGAGATTATTATCTCATATTGTTTGGTAATAA
This sequence comes from Osmerus mordax, assembly GCF_038355195.1. Classification (NCBI taxonomy): domain Eukaryota; kingdom Metazoa; phylum Chordata; class Actinopteri; order Osmeriformes; family Osmeridae; genus Osmerus; species Osmerus mordax. The sequence continues at coordinate 4,605,723 of NC_090063.1, read as the reverse complement.
CAAAGTAGTTTCAGTTCTAAGACGTCTTCCCACGCAGTCCTATCCTTTGTACTAGAATATCTCTACTGGATGAGTTCCTTTCTCCTCTCCTCTCCTCTCTCCTCTCTCATCTCTCATCTCTCCTCTCTCATCTCTCCTCTCTCCTCTCTCATCTCTCCTCTCTCCTCTCTCCTACCCTCCCCTCCGCTCCCCTCCGCTACCCTCCCCTCCCCTCTCCTCTCCTCTCCATTCCTCCTGATGTCACCCAAAATCTGATGATTAATGGAGCAGCCTCCCAGGATGGTAATTCTGGCTTATTGTTATTAGACACCCAGCATGGGTTTGACAGACTGGTCAGATTTGCAACACTGTAGTGTTGCAAAAGGATTACATTCAAAAGAGGAGGGATTCAATCAGCCTAAGCAAAGCTTGTGCAGTAATATGTAAGGAATAAAGTGTTGGATCAATCCTGGTTAGTAAGTTCCCTGTCTTTTCTCTCTATTCCTGTTCGATATGTTTTATACTTGTTTGTGTGTTGTGGCTCGTGTGTTGTGGAGAGCTCTGTCTGAAAGTCTCAGACAGACTCCACAGCAGCACAGCGCCTACTCTTATCACCAAGAACTTAGAGTGTCTACGAAAGAAGAGTTTTGGTGGTTAGTGATTGACCCAATCCTCTAACCCTGCTACCCCGCCTCCCTCCCCAACAGGAGAACCCCTACCTCTGCAGCGACGAGTGTGACGCCTCCAACCCCGACCTGGCCCACCCCCCTCAGCTGATGCAGGACCGAGAGCGCGGCGGCCTCATCACCTACTGGCAGACAGTCACATGGTCGCGCTACCCTGAGCCCCTATTGGCCAACATCTCCCTGTCCTGGAACAAGAGCCTGGAGCTGAGCGACGACGTCCAGATCACCTTCGAGTACGGCCGACCCACCATCATGGTCCTGGACAAGTCCATGGACAACGGTCGCTCCTGGCAACCGTTCCAGTTCTACGCGGACGACTGCCAGGAAGCCTTCAACATGCAGCCCAAGCGAGTCGCGGACCTGACGGCCGCCAACATCACCCGGGTCATCTGCACGGAGGAGTACTCGCGCTGGGTGGGCTCCAAGAACGAGAAGAACGTCCGGTTCGAGGTGCGGGGCCGCTTCGCCGTGTTCGCCGGCTCCCGGCTGCAGAACATGGACAACCTGTACACCCGGATGGAGAGCATGAAGGGACTGAAGGACTTCTTCACCTTCACCAACCTGCGCCTCAGGCTGCTGAAGCCGTCGCTGGGGGGGACCTACGTGCAGAGGGACAACCTGCTGAGATACTTCTACGCCATCTCCAACATCGAGGTGCAGGCACGGTGAGTGGCGCGCTCGCGCGGCGTTAGAGAGTTCCACGGCGGTTACGACAGGGTTGTAAGTTCCAGGGCTGTTCCGGGTGGGTTGCAGCAAAGTGACACGGGAGTCATAGAGCATTGTAAAAAACGACAGCAAAATGATCTAGAATGTTGCTTACATTTAGTCATTTTTTTTTACAGACGCTCTTATCCAGATGCTTCCCATCTGAATGAGTGCCTCAGCACTACAACAATGTCTTTATAAAAAAACGACTTTGGCTGCTGTCGGGATCATGTTCCGATACTTGCCAGGTGAACGATAACCGCAGTGCAGTCGATACTGAGTGACTCTCCTGCACTGTCATACAATACTCACGTGATGTAGACAGGGGGGCTTTCCCATGTTGGAGGGGACCCTGACGAGCCCAGACCTTCCAACCCCGGTGGATGGGATGCGAACCCATAGTCATGCCCGTGGGGGGAGTCATGCCCAAAGGCAAACCTGCACACACACACACGTGTGTCTGGATCCCAGTGTTGTTCATGTCTCACAAGGCTGAGCGGGTGAGTTACGACCAGTCAGACAATGTCAGACACAAGAGGAAGCTGTGTGTGTGTTTTCTTTTATGGACGGTGGATTAAATCCTAGGCGAACGGTTCACAGATCAATTCCCACTTCATAACCACCCATGGAATGTCTAGTCTGCTGAATGAAATGTATTATGTATGTTACAGTTTACAATGGAATACAATGGCTTTCCCCTCTTCACATTTCTGCACGGGCATAAACACACTCACGGCACGTGCATACACACACACACACATTCCAACTCCACACATGTTCATACACGGCCAGTTTAATCCAAGGCGGTCTAAACCCCTTCCCCTGCCCCCCGCCCTCCACCCCGCCCCCGCTCGCCTTTCTCTGATCCCACGCCACCTGTCATTGGTCGACATGAGCGATGATTAACGACACAAACAGGAGGCCCCCGCTGGTCCAGAGGTAACCAACGCCCCCCCCCGCCCCCCCCCACCCCACCCCTCGTTCTGCAGGGGAGACGACGGGAACCCTTACATGGCAACTTTGTGACATTGAGGGATGGTTTAGCTGTTACACGCCTGCTTAGCATCAACAAGCCATCTCTCCTACCTTTCAGAATTATTATTCCAATCAATACGGCAGGGTGACATTTGAGTGGTATTTAACATCCTTGTTGGGTTGGTGGGGGGGTGGGGGGGGGGGGGCAGGAGGAGGGCTGTGCGTGAGCAGGTGAAAATGGAAAGTAAGGAATACGCTTATGTGCACAGTTGTGGAGGGGGTATAGAGAGAGAGGTGTCGCCTGACAAGGGCCTGCCTGTGTGTTGAAGAGGGGGGGGGGGGAATCCAGAAGTGGTTGATGAAGTCCTGAGTGGATGCTGACACAGCATCGCAGCCCCCCCCCCCCTCCCCCCGCTTCAACCCACCAGCTCTAAAGAGAAGATGTGTACGTATCGATCACCAGACGCTTCTGAAGCTTAGCACGAGAAGACAAGGGTGACAGAGAGAGAGGGAGAGAGAGAAGGTGAGAGAAAGGGAGAGAGAGAGAGAGGGTGAGAAAGAGAGAGAGAGAGGGTGAGAAAGAAAGAGAGAGAGAGGGTGAGAAAGAGAGAGAGAGAGCAAGAGAGAGAGAGAGAGAGAGAGAGAGAGAGAGAGAGAAAGAGAGAGCGAGGGAGCAAGAGGGTGAGAGCGAGAGAGAGCGAGCTGCCCAGGACCTGCAGACAGACAGAGATACCAGCCAAACATTATCCGTGCCAGTGATATACTGTGCAACCATCTTTCCTCCTCATTTTCTGTTTTTACCGGAGGCACCGATCTTCCATCCCTCCATCCCTGCCCTGACGTCCCCCCCTCCCCCCCCCCCACCCTGAGCCCTGGAAGTGACTGATACGATCTGGGGCTGGATCAGGTGTCAGCGAGCCCCGATTTAGCCCTGGTGGAGGCAGGAGGGACGCTCCCTCCCTCCTCTTCGCCCCTGCCCTCCACACCTCCCGTAACATAATCACTAATCAATAAAGTTATTCTGGGCGGCCAGCAGGACTATTGGGTGATGGTAGATGGGGGGTCCAGGGCGGCTACTGTACAATGAGAGGTGTCTAACGCTCTGCAATGTGAAATTGATTTGGGGGGGGCCAGACGATTAGTCAACGTTCCCTGGACAAAAGGGCTAAGCCATCTCATCTCATCTCCGCCAACAGACTGGGATTTCCAATGCTTTAAATTTGAATAATGAATACTCTCTCCATCTACCCCCCCCCCCCCCCCCAACCCCTCTCTCTCTCTCTCTCTCTCTCCTGGGTGCTTGACGGGGGACAGCAGGGTGAAATGGGTTTTATATAATAAGGCAGACCGTCTCGCTACTTCGGGTCGCCGCGGTAATGAGATAGGCTGGCGATATCGACGGGAGAGGTTGTTGTCACTTCCTGGTGGGCTCAAGTGTCCCTGGAAGGAAGGAGAGCAGGAGGAGGTGAGGACTGGGGGGGTGGGGGGGCAAGGAGGAGGAGATGGAGGAGATAGAGGAGGAGAAACGGCAGGGGGAGGAGAGAAGAGGTGAGGAGGTGGAGATGACAATTCCGAAGAGAAAGAGGAGGAGGAGGAGGGAAGAAGGGAGGAGATATGGAGGAGGATGAGGAGGGGTGGAAGACAGGATGAGAACAATGCCGGAGAAGCTCTCTGCCCTGCCTGTCTCTCTGCCCTGCCTGTCTCTCTGCCCTGCCTGTCTCTCTGCTCTGCCTGTCTCTCTGCCCTGCCTGTCTTTCTGCCCTGCCTGTCTCTCTGCTCTGCCTGTCTCTCTGCCCTGCCTGTCTCTCTGCTCTGCCTGTCTCTCTGCCCTGCCTGTCTTTCTGCCCTGCCTGTCTCTCTGCTCTGCCTGTATTTCTGCCCTGCCTGTCTCTCTGCTCTGCCTGTCTCTCTGCCCTGCCTGTCTCTCTGCCCTGCCTGTCTCTCTGCCCTGCCTGTCTCTCTGCCCTGCAAGTCTCTCTGCCCTGCCTGTCTCTCTGCCCTGCCTGTCTCTCTGCCCTGCCTGTCTCTCTGGCCTGCCTGTCTCTCTGCCCTGCCTGTCTCTCTGGCCTCCCTGGTGTGTGATCTCCTTAGATCTGACAGTGCATTGTCAGAATGACGGGCTTGGGCTGCAAAGAGCTGGCGTAGGTATTTGGGAAGCCAGGTACTCAGGCCTCGATACTGCTGTTTTATCAATAACGCTGCTACCTGATAGCCCATTAAGTGCAAACGCAGGGAAGCGAGGGAGGAGAGCAAAGAGGGAGAAGGGGAGAGAGAGGGGAGGTAAATTTAGATTTGTGGACGTACCGAGATCACTCAGCATACTGGATGAGAGACAGACAACGAGTGGGGGAGAGTGGGAGGGGGAGGGTGGGGGCGGAGTGGGGGAGGAGTGGGAGAGGGAGAGTGGGGGGGGGGGAGTGCAATGCAAAAGAGAAAGAGGGTCAGACAAGGTGGAGGACAGACAGATGGAGGGATGGGAAGAAAAGCTGGACGGAGTAAAAGAGAGTAGATGAAGACAAAGGTGAGAGGAGGAGAAGAAGGGGAGCCCAGTGAGGTGGCAGGAGGAGGTCAGGACATGGAGAGAGAGAGAGAGAGAGAGAGAGAGAGAGAGAGAGAGAGAGAGAGAGAGAGAGCGGGGGCAGAGCGCAGGACACAGCAGAAAAGGAGGAGGAAGAGGGGAGAGCCTGTGTCATGTGAGGAGAAACGGCTGGAATTCACAAGTGTGTCGTCACTGTCACCTTGGTAACCCTGACAGCATAACCAATTTTATATTTCAACCAAAATCAAATGCAATATGGATCGTGAAAGGCTATTTTTCACGAGGCCATCAGCCCGTAAGTTCATGCACTTTGACCAAACAATAGAATTGAAACCGTTCTGTTTTGGCCTTGGAGTGTCCTATTAAAACACACCTCAACATTTCATGAACGTTTCCTTGAACTCATGATGCCTGATAGAGGCTTTATGCAGCATCAGAGAGAATGAGAGAGATAATGTGTGTGTGTGAAGAGAGAGAGAGAGAGAGAGAGAGAGAGAGAGAGAGAGAGAGAGAGAGAGAGAGAGAGAGAGAGAGAGAGAGAGAGAGAGAAAGAGAGAGAGAGAGAGAGAGAGAGCGAGAGAAGCTACCACCACCGCCTCAACTCTCGATTACCATTCACATTAGTGAAATCACATTCACAGTGAAGCTTCCCTTACCAGCCCGGCTCCAAATCCTCCACCCCCACCCCCCTCGCCTTTCCTCTCGGGCCCATCTGTCAGCAGCTGTCCCTGGGTAGAGGAGCGAAGTGGAACGGCCTGGGCACCACCATCGCACCGGAGACTGTATAATGGATTAGGCCAGGTCGTGGATTGGGCCAGTGTAATGGAATCAGCAGCAGGCCGAAGAGTGGGTCTCTATAATAGAATGAAGGGCAGGCCATAGGCTCAGCAAGAGCCACGTAAGTGGATTAGGCCTATGCTGAGGGATGAAGGGATGAGGAAGGAGGGATGGCAGGATGGAGAAGGTTAGGAGAGGAAGGACATTCATCTGCTGGTAATCCTCGACAGCGGCAGGTCGTTTGCTCGTCTGAAGTCCGCCGACTCGTTCGATTCGCTCCGTCGTGATGGAAGGGGAAAGACATTTAAGGGAGGAAGCGTGTGTGAGTGTGTGTGTGTGTGTGTGTGAGAATGTGTGTGTGTGTGTGTCTGTGTGTGTGTGTGCATTGCTTTTCTGCATCTGATGTGCTCGTTCGCGACTTATCGCGCACACTATCGCGCACACACGTACGCACACACACACTCCCCCCACCCCACCCCACCCCCCCACCCCCCCCAGAGCAAGTGCAAGCGAGCGCTGCCAGTCCGTGAATGTGATAGCTGCTAAGGGCTTGATAGATGAACGTGTTTGGGTGGGCATGTTGTTTCATGCCTGCATGTCTTCAGACCCGTGTTTCTGTCTCTCCGTGATAGTGGACACCTGCTGAGAGAGATAATGTGCTGAGAGCTTGTTGTCTCTATCCAGCCTGCCCTCCTACCAGATGTTGTTGGGGCTGGGGCTGGGGCTGGGGCTGAGGCTGGGGCTGGGGCTGAGGCTGAGGCTGGGGCTGGGGCTGAGGCTAGGCTAGGCTCCGGCTGAGCTTGGGCTGGGCTAGAGCTACTAGGTGTAGGGCTAGAGTTAGGGCTAGGGCTGGGGACTGGAAAAGTCTAGGGTTAGGGTTAGGGCTAGGTTAGCATGTGGTAGCACGTGGCAGCTTGTTTAGGAGTGACAGGTCCCAGCTAGCCAGGTGACTGATTTGTGGTCTCAAGGCTCCGTCTGTCTCTCTCTTCTCCTCTGGCGTTTGAGCGATTGCAGATATCACTCTTTTGTTCCCTCTTTTTTCGCCCTCTTCCTTTTTTGGTCGCGATTATCGATGTTGTGTGACTTTGACTTTGGAAACTGCCACCCCCATGGTGAATTATACCAAAGTTTGATGTTGTGTCCTTTAGCGAGTGTGAAGGTTAGTGAATGGGAGGGAAAAGGAAGAGGGTGAGAGAGAGAGAGAGAGAGAGAGAGAGAGAGAGAGAGAGAGAGAGAGAGAGAGAGAGAGAGAGAGATCGAAAAGTATGACAGATGTACTTCCAGTGGCATGGGACTGGTGTGTGTGATTTGGTGATGAAGGATGGTGTGTGTGTGTGTGCGTGTGTGACGCAGTGTTACAGTTTTTTTTATTTGCTTTGGTACTATTCTCACAAGTATGTGGTAAAACCTCACAACTGTTAGTACAAAACTCAAAGCAGATCATCAAAAAGTCTGTTTTTTCAAACATGTAATCACATGTTCAATTGACAAAGTACAATGCTTACACAATCACTTTTTCACCACACCTAATCAGTGTGTCATCAAAGAAATATCTTTCATATGAAGTAATTGTCTTTCACAATGCAATGCTCACAATACTTTTGATATGCTTCTCATCTAATTTGCGTAAATACATTTGACCAACACTTAATCCAACTGATCTTAATGGTTAATCACTGAACCGTTTGGTAAACCTATATATTTTCATTTCAGCAATACGTAAACAGTAAATTGATTTTGAGAACTACAGAAATAAAATGTGTTTTTGTACGAACATATAAATTAACCACACATGATGAGTACTCGTTATTGCTACTTGATTTCGGATTGGGGTAACCACAATTGGTCATTAGATATACGTAAAAGTGGGGGCGTAAACACTGGCAATTTCTTTCAACAGCATAGACAGCAAGGAATAGGAAGAGCTCGTGGACAAGGGATCCGTCAGAGAGGTGGGCATCAGAGAGGTCAACAGAGAGGTCAGAGGGGTGGGCATGGGCACCAACAGAGAGGTCAGAGGGGTGGGCATGGGCACCAACAGAGAGGTCAGAGAGGTGGGCATGGGCACCAACAGAGAGGTCAGAGAGGTGGGCATGGGGCCTCTAAATGTTATGTTTTGTTCTCATTTAGTAGTTACATAATAGAAAGTATACCTATGTTACAATTATATCTGAAAAATAGTAATAACTGAAAAATAGTAATAACTACTTAATTTGCCCAAATGATTGTAGACGATGTCTTCATTGATCCTTCACTTGATTACACATAGGATGGATATTTTGGAAATTATTATTTATTATGTAAATGTGAGTAATGTAAGTGTATTGCCTAATGTGAAACTGTGTAATCTGTCTTTTACATAGTACTGGAACATACTGTAATGCTACCGCACGGACATGCCCACAGCAAGAGCGAAGGCAGAGAGAGGAGCGAGAGAGAGAAACCGAGGTCAAAGCTGACCCCTTCAGATTGAAAAATTGCAATCCTCCGTAGCGTGAGACGAGAAACGTCATCTCAAACGCTTGTCCAGCTTTCATATCAATATATTTCACTTCTGAACGCAAACTTGTCAATCGAGCAGTGAATCATTACGGTTTGAGTCTACACAAACAATATGCCCGTCGTGCGTGACCACACCCTCGACCTCATTATCATAAAGTGCCCCTCCCTTCCACAGACTGACCACACCCCCATCCCCCCCGCCCCCCGCCCCTCTCTCGGGAGTGATCTCCCCAGGAGATGGCTCCGGCTCGGGAAAACGGATGGCTTTCTAAATCCTTGATGAGCGGGCGGCGGCGCGGGCCGAGGAGAGAGGCCCCGCGGAGAGCCGTGGCAGAGCGGCGAGCTGCGCGTCACCGCGCCTCTCGCGGGCGGTGATTTATGACAGCTCGCTTGTAACTGATTTGATCATCACTGTTCATACCTTCGCAGAGGAGGAGCCGAACGTTGAAGTCAGCGAATTCCTGCTCTTTTATTTCCCCCTCTTTTTTTTTTTCTTCTGTTCGTTTCTTTCGCCGAAGGCACTTTTTCAGACGTCTCTTTCTTTTTCCCTCTCTTCCTGACTTCCTTCCAGTCCCCCCCCCTCCCTCCATCCCTCCATTCCCTTTCTCCTTCTCCTCCCATAAATATCCTTTGAAATTCCCAAACGTAATAAAGAATTCTCCTAGGTGGACCCTGCTTAGCACACCCCCCCCCCCCCCCTCCCCCCGATGTGGGGGGGGGGGGGGTTTCCCACCGCTTCCCAGCTTCAGAACCGAGCAGCTCACTGGATGAGAAAGGGGAGAGGGAGAGAGGGAGGACGCGGAGAGGAGAGGGAGAGAGAGGAGAGAAGGAGAGGAGAGGGAGAGAGGAGAGGCAGAGAGAGGGAGGAAGAAGAAAGGAGAGGAAGAGAGGAGAGGCAGAGAGAGGGAGGAAGAAGAAAGGAGAGGAAGAGAGGAGAGGCAGAGAGAGGGAGGAAGAAGAAAGGAGAGGAAGAGAGGAGAGGAGGGAGAGAGAGGAGGGAAGGAGCGGGAAAGAGGAGAGGGAGAGAGAGGAGGGAAGGAGAGGGAGAGAGGAGAGGCAGAGCGAGGGAGGAAGAAGAAAGGAGAGGGAGAGAGGAGGAGAAGACGAGTGTCCTTGGAAGGGCTGTTTGTTCCACGTGAGCCACATTAATTAGCATACGATCACAAACACGCAAACATGCACACATGCTGCTTTATTACTATCAGACTGTTGCATTATCATAAGTTTATGAGCATGTAAATGTACACCCTTAAACACACACACATACTTAAAATCCCATGCAGACACACACAGCCAGGACCGATGCAGAGTAAGAAGCTGACCATCATGTGCTCTGCTGTACATACATCACTATTATTTCATCACTAATTCCAAGGTTACTATGGTGCAGCACACAGGAGGGAATATGATTGGCTCAATATCCAAACAGAGCCAGGCAGAAGAGGAAGCGTTCAGTCATAGTGGATGTCCTAGGGGCTTCTACTGGCTGGATCTTGTAAACAATCATCGTCCTGCTTTTTAGTAAAGACCTCCAAGATTTAGTCCTTGTACTAATTGCCTCGCTAACTGTGCCAGTGTTTTGAATCACCCCCCCCCCCCCCCCCCCCACCACCACCACCACCACCCCCCTTGTCCTGAAGCTAGGGTAGCTCTCGTCTTGCCATGACTAATGATGCTCTCCCTGTGTCAAGGTTTAGCAGGATATTTATATTAACCCGTGTCGCCCTCATCCCAAATCAACTCAAATACAGCTCCTGGGCCTGCTTCCTGTGCTACGCAGACACACACAAACACACACCTGCATAGAGTTACATCTTCCTTTACCTACACCACAGTAGACTGTGCGTGTGTGTGCATGTGTTTGTGTGTGTTTGTTTGTGAGCCTCAGGGCTAGTCCTGTCCTGTCTCAGGTTTCACTGGGGTACAGTTAAATTCCATCTCCGAGGTTCGCGTGGAGGGCACACTGTCTCGGAGGGAAGGCCTGGAAATCCGCAGTTTACTTCTCCCAGTCCCAGTCCGCCCTCCTAATCCCTCCGTGTAACACACCCACATCCACACACGCACACGCACATGAACTCAGGCTGCTCCACACACATACACACCTGCAGACGCACACACGCATGCATTTACCCAGTGCTACACACAAGCAGCCAATCACACACACACACACATGCTCTCAGGCAGTACCATATGAAGGCACACCCCCCACACACAGACCCAGCCCCTGCAGGCAAACAGCTCCTCTCCACCCCAGCACAGTCACCCTGGGGGGCCCGAGGCCCCGTGGGGGGGCCCAGGCAACGAGGAGGCGTCCCGCCAAACCTTTGTCATCCCCAGCTTCTGTCCCTCATCATGTTTTCGTGCCGTCTGTTCTCTGGGCCCGGCTCGCACTCCTCCTCCTCGTCTTCTCTTGCTCCTTTCTTCTCCGTTCCTGTCTTTTTCCCCCCCCCTTATTTGGTCGCTGTTCTGGAGGAAGAGAGGAGGATGCCCCCCTCCTCCCCCCCTCCACACCTCCTCCCCCCCCTCTTCATCCTCGCATTTTCTAGCTCTACATCCCTCCACCCTCTCATCCCCCTTTCCATTTCTCTGTCCCTTCATCCTCTCATCCCCTTCCCTCTCTCCTTACCCCCCCCCCCCCCCCCCCCCCAGGCGAGGAGGTGGTCTGCGCCGTTCATTAAAATCCATTCAGTTGCGGGGGCCCTGTAGAGCCGAGGGCCTCACACAGCCGCGCTGGCCCCTTCTGATCTACAGACTGATAGGGTGGAGGGGAGGATGGGACGAGAGAAGCGAGGGAGAGAGGGGGAGAGATGGAGGAACGAGTGACTGCAATATTTCAACATTGGCATGATAGTGTTCTGTATCCACCACCACTCCTATATATATATGGATATATATACCCTCTCTCCCACTCTCCCCGGTCTTTCCTCCTGTCCCTCTCAGCCTGCAGCCCTTGCCTCCACTCTGCCCCTACCCTGCCTCCTCCCTGCCTCCACTCTGCCCCTATCCTGCCTCCTCCCTGCCTCCACTCTGCCCTTACCCTGCCTCCACCCTGCATCCATTCTGCCCCTACCCTGCCTCCATTCTGCCCCTACCCTGTCTCCTCCCTGCCTCCACTCTGCCCCTACCCTGCCTCCTCCCTGCCTCCCCTTTGCCCCTACCCTGCCTCTACCCCACCTCTACCCTGTCTCCACCCTGCCTCGACACTGCCTGCCACTGATGCACCTTCACCCTGCCTCTCCTCTACCTCCAAGGTCTTCACTGAGGGCTTAACGTTAGACACGCACAAGCCATTTACTGCATTCTCTCTGTGAATAATTTACACAGCTACACTTACACATGCGCATGGACACGCACGCGCATCGCGCGCGTAGAGCAGTCCGGACACATTTACACACAAGCGTACGGGCACACACATCTACACACACACCCACGCAAAATGCGAGTGCACACAGGCACTCACTAAGAAGAACTTTATGTAAGGACCACACCCATAATGTAACTGTAGATGCCAGGGACACCCCTAGGATACGTTTTCACACTCACACACAAACACACACCATACATCTCACAAAGTCAATCAAGGTCATTTCAATGGCATAAATGCAATATTTCTTGATGTTGTAGCCTACTGCTGGTTCCGTTTTTAAAATAAGAGTTTAAAATAAGCTCAGTGACCTAGCCAAGTCTGTCTGAGTGTGGTGTAGTGTGTGTTGTGTGTGTAGCTTGCGTATGTGTTTGTGTGTTACCCCAAAACATCCCTCTGGCCTTTTTTTTTTGGGGGGGGGGGCGGCTGTGGCTCAGGGGGTAGAGAGGGTTGTCTGTTAATCGCAAGGTTGGCGGTTCGACCCCCGACTCCTCCTAGGTCATGTGCCGAAGTATCCTTGAGCAAGACTCTGAACCCCAAGTTGCTCCCGATGGGAAGGCCGGCGCCTTGCATGGTAGCTCGCTGCCGTCGGTATGTGTGAGTGAGAGTGTGAATGGGTGAATGAGAGGCAAACATTGTAAAGCGCTTTGAGTGCCGCTAAGGTAAAAAAGCGCTATATAAATGCAGTCCATTTACCCCCATAGCCTCAGAATGAGTCCGTCAACTCAGTCCATAAGCGCACTCACACACGCACGCACACACACACGCGCACACACAGACACGCACACACACACACAGAGGCTTCTAAAACTTGGCAGAGTTTGCATAGTGGGTGGATTCTACTTGCTCTCTGTCTAGTTTATTCGACGACGTCGTTGAAAAAGCATCAATCGTCCATAAGTGAGTCTAAGTGGTTGGAGAGCAGCAGTAGAGTCTAAATAGGCTTCCAATAATAACACAATAACTCCTGGTCAACAAGCTACAGGAAGATCTCCAGATATGGATTACTTCTTCACCAGTGTAGAGAAAGAAGGGAGGAGGAGGAAAACTAGGGGAGAAGGTAAACGCTCAAAGGGGATCACACACAAACACACACACACACAACACACACATACTAAGACACGCACGCACACACACATACACACTCGCTCCAGGAGACTGCGCTCCAGGAAAATCGATCTTCTCCCTTCAGAGAATGAAATTTATGAAGCGGGACCACAAACGCAGTCATGTCCAATTAGCTCTGGCGAATTTACGAGGCTGCTGGCGGGAGGGGGGGGGGGGGGGGCTGCGGTGATAAAGACTTTAGGAACAAGCCAATAAGAGGTACGGATCAATGATCGGGCTCCACGCGGATCTTGACAGTCACCCGCGCTCCGCTGCAGAGGCGGCCTGCTCCGCGCTGCTCCTCGCTGGGCTCCGCTGCAGGAACAGAAGGGCCTGCAGGCTGGAGGGGCTGTTACGATAGGATACGATATGATATGATACCATCGTACCATAACATGCGATTGACGATACTGTTACTGACCAGAAATCAGTCGGTTTCACGATCGGATGCGAAACCTGGAATTTGCAAGCGACCTTACCTCCGTGATCCACGGCAACGCTCGCTCCTCAAGCCCCCGGCAACACAGCCCCGTGACAGGACACAATCCCCAGCCTGAGTGATGCTGGATACAGGAGGGTGAACAGGCGTGAACGCAGCGCTGCTGTAAAACACCTCACCTGGCAGCGCGCTGCACCAGCCTTTTTGTGTGAAGCACCTGTCTGATAGGACTCAGTGAAGCGTTTCACCAATACCCTGGCTGCCTGTGTGTAGCGAGGTGTGTGTCTGTGTTTCCGTGGTTAGTCTTGTGAGTTGTTGTTGCTCGCTTTTGGTTGTTTCGTCGAGGAGTCACCGCTACTGTGGAGGTGTAGTGCAAGTACTGAGAGGTGTGTGTGTGTGTGCTTGTGTGTGTGTGTGACAGCTGATCAAACAGAGAGAGCGGCTGAAGTCCTGGTGAGTGTGTGTGAGGCACAGCGCTTGTCACCTCGGGGTTGGGCCCTGGCAAGGTTGCCGTCCCGCCAGGGCTCCTCAGTAACCATGGAGACTGGCTGATTGACGTGATTTGATCCACAGCTTCCCCTCCCATACAGGTTCGACCCCTCCTCCCCCTCATCACCCCCCCCCCCACACCTGTATCCCCCCACCCCTACAGAGGGAGAGAGAGAGAGGGAGAGATACTAAGGATTGCCTCCATACCAGAATGGATAGAAAGTAGTAGAGAGACAGAGAGAGATAGAGAGAGAGAGGGATAGCAACGGAGAGGGGGAGATAAAGAGAGGGACAGAGGGAGAGAGAGAGAGAGAGGGAAGGACGGGGCGAGAAAGTAAAGGGGAAGATAGAGCGATACAGTAGACACGGTGGAGGGAGAGGAAGTACAGTGTCCCTGGACAGATAGAGAGGAGCAGGAGAGGAGCAAGCGAGGGAGAGAGCGGGAGAGGAAAAAGCGCGAGCGAGAGACTGAGAGAAACAGAGTGATAAAGCCCCATTAACTGCTGCCTCCAGCTGCTTCCTCTCCTCACCTCCTCCCCCTCCCCCTCTCCCCCTCTCACGGCTCTCCCTTGATATTTGTTCATCTATAGTTGTATTTATTCTTGCAATTGCCGCATCTTTCTCTCGCGTGGAGGAGCCCGCTCTCCTCTCGTCCTCGTCTCCCACCTCTCCTTCGCTCCCCGGCACCACCAGCGCAGGAGCGGTCATGCAGACGGGTGCCGCAGAGTTCTGATCAGACAGTTAGACAGGCAGACAGTTCAGACAGGCAGACAGTTCAGACAGGCAGACAGTTCAGACAGGCAGACAGTTAGACAGGCAGACAGTTAGACAGGCAGACAGTTCAGACAGGCAGACAGTTCAGACAGGCAGACAGTTCAGACAGGCAGACAGTTAGACAGGCAGACAGTTCAGACAGGCAGACAGTTAGACAGGCAGACAGTTCAGACAGGCAGACAGTTCAGACAGGCAGACAGTTAGACAGGCAGACAGTTAGACAGGCAGACAGTTCAGACAGGCAGACAGTTAGACAGGCAGACAGTTAGACAGGCAGACAGTTCAGACAGGCAGACAGTTAGACAGGCAGACAGTTAGACAGGCAGACAGTTCAGACAGGCAGACAGTTAGACAGGCAGACAGTTAGACAGGCAGACAGTTCAGACAGGCAGACAGTTAGACAGGCAGACAGTTAGACAGGCAGACAGTTAGACAGGCAGACAGTTAGACAGGCAGACAGTTCAGACAGGCAGACAGTTCAGACAGGCAGACAGTTAGACAGGCAGACAGTTAGACAGGCAGACAGTTAGACAGGCAGACAGTTCAGACAGGCAGACAGTTAGACAGGCAGACAGTTAGACAGACAGACAGATGGATGGACGGAAAGACCGACATGTGATCAGAGAAAACGGTCTGACGATCCTTTTCTGCTGATCAATACACTGTCTCTCTCTGTTAGGGGGCCTTTTTAATGGACAGGGAGAGGAGTGTGCAAACCACCACCCCCCCACACACACACACCACACACACACACACACACACACACGTACACACATCTGAATAAACAAAGAGCTGATGGATGCAGCTGTCCTGTCTTAACTTGTCTCGGCTAAGAGCTGCTACTCCCACTTTGATGACTTAGCAGCAAGGGGCGGCCATCTTGCACATTAACATACGATTGTGGCCATGTATAATTTGTGCGCGGAGGGACTGTGGAGAGGGAGCGGGAGAAGTCCCAGCGCAAGCTGTCAACCGAAGAGAGAGGCAGAGAGCGTGCGCGGGATAAAAGGAGAGCACGCGTGCGTGCGTGTTTCAAAGAGACAGGGAAGGAGGAGAGTGGAGAGGAAGTGGAGAGGAAGTGGAGAGGAAGTGGAGAGGAAGTGGCGAGCAGCGCTTCACAGAAGCTGGAGTGTCACATCCACTCATGCGTGCTGACGTGCCCCCCCCCCCCCCCCCCCCTCTGTACTGTACCGCTGGAGTCAAGGGCGGCTGGTCAGGGGGGACACCGGCGGCAGCAGTACTCTGTGACCTTGACTCCTGTCCTCTGGAGCAGAAGACTCTGTTAACCATCGTACAGCACCACAACTAGAGGTGGCCACTCAAACACACAAACACGTGACACACACGTGACACACCACACACACTGAGGGAACTCGAACAATTCATGTATGGGACTGAACTCTGTTGAACTGACCTCTGATTGTAGTTGTGGGCTTGGGCCATGTTGTGCTTCAAAGTGGGAGATACAGAGAGAAAGACAATGAGAGAGATAGAGAAAGATAGTGATGGAGACAGAAGCTAGACGGACGAGATCTCTTCTCTGAGAGAAGGAAGTTGAGATGCAATGTTCCCATGATAATTGTGTAAATCATGATAGATGCAGTAAGACTGATCGCAGTGGTGCCGTGTGTTTGTGTGTGCGTGTGTGCCGTGTGTGCGTGTGTTTGTGTGTGCGTGTGTTTGTGTGTGCGTGTGTTTGTGTGTGCCGTGTGTTTGTGTGTGCGTGCGTGTGTTTGTGTGTGCGTGTGTTTGTGTGTGCGTGCGTGTGTTTGTGTGTGCGTGTGTTTGTGTGTGCCGTGTGTGCGTGTGTTTGTGTGTTTGTGCGCGTGAGCGTCAGCCTAGCAAGGTTGATCTCCTGAATGCGATACAGCCAATAAGCCTAACACCGGCTTAACCGGTGCAGTTCTTAAATAGTCTGTTCCTTCCTCTCTGAGTCCTTCCCAGAGATGGAGCTTGTGGGTGCTGATCAGGTAATGGAGAAGCATCTCCCGTCTCCTGTTGGACTTCCTGTGTGTGACGCGCGTCTGGGCTGTCACTCACTCCGGCTGGCATCAGTCATACCCCTCCCCCCCCCCTTCCCTACAAGCATCTCTGATCTGGCGTCTGTCAGGCGGTATCTCCTAATGCATCAGGATCACTGGGGGGCGGGGGGGGGGGTGGATTCTCGCCCAATCAGAGAGCTTGCGTTGCTCAAATAGATCTTGTCGAGTCAGTTTTGCCAAGTCATGTCCTGTCTCGCTGCAATATCTGAGGAAGAAAATGGAACGCCACAATGGTTCCACGTCTGTTCCTCAGTGCTGTAGTAGTTTGGGATCTTAATGAATCTCTGACGAGTTTGCTGTAAGCACCTCCAGGTGATCACAGATCAGAGCCATGTTCCTCTGAACCCGCTCTGAGCAGAGCCTGAACATCTCAACAACCAGCTGGCCACGTCAAACTGTGTTTACTTATTTATTGTTTCTATTTCATATGTTGATGTGGTTATGCATGACTGTTTTGTGCAAGGACACTGGCGTCGAGGTGGACTGGTGATGCAGAGAGGCAAGGTACACCCCAGAACCTGGAGTGAGGGATGAGGGGATGAGTAGTGACAGAGAAGGAGAGAAAAAGGGAGGGAGAGAGGGTGAGGAAGAGGAAGAGAGAGGGATGAGGCAGGAAGATTGAGGTAGTCCTTTTGCAAGCGTACAGGGCCATTCTTTGAATATTTGATGTGGACGGATTGCTGTTCACTCCACCGGAACAAACTGGATTGGAATCCGGTCACTCATCTGGAAGCGGCTGTAATTTAATGTCGCCGTTGCTCCGTAACTTCCTCATCTGCTCCTCATGATGTCTACCTCTGGACCAGCCCACCTGGGCCCTGCACACACACAAGCACACACACACAAACCCTCACACAAATGCAGACAGATTAATCTGTCCGTCGATCTGTCTATCTATCCATCTACATACGGTATCGATTGATCTACTCTGACCCCTAAAGCCCTGTTGTTCCATCCCCAGGTGTAAGTGTAACCTGCACGCCTCGCTGTGCCTGCTGCAGGATGGGAACCTGCAGTGCCAGTGTGAACACAACACCACGGGCCAGGACTGCCAGCGCTGCAAGAGAGGCTACAAGGCCAAGTCCTGGAAGGCTGGCTCCTACCTGCCCACGCCCAACGGCTCCCCAAATGAATGTACGTATGGCAGTTCCACACGCACTCCCACAGGCCCACTCTCAAACACATGGGACAGGTCCGGAGACACGCTTACACACCAACTCGTTCCTATCTCGCCGCTTACAAAGAGACACTGACACACACACACACACACATACATTGGCTCCAACTGGGCTCTACGGATATGAGATAATCTTAGATATTAGATGTGGTTTCCGACACAATGGCACTTATAGTATACACATTCGAAATCAACATCCTATCTGTGTACGGCCATATTACAGCAATCAATAGATATGAAATTGGAGCACTAACTAGAGCATGATCAATCAGGTTAGTGATTGATCCCAGCTGAGTAACCCAATACACAATCAGACAGTGATACAAAACTGAACAAAAAACAAACTGCACGCCGGATGTTCTGTTGCCGTGTTTGTGGGTTGCATGCCTGGACGGAGTCCTTTATGGACTTGTATAGCTGCCCTACCTCATCATTAATCTAGAACATTCATAGAAGATATGCCGACATGGAACCCCTTCAGCTTCTCTAACAGTGGTCCTGGATATGAAACTAAGATCAAGAGAATGTGTGATGCACTGAGAGAAAAGGATGGGGAGGGAGAAAGAGAGAGACGAGAGGAGGAATGGAGGGGATAGAAATAGAGACTGGGTTGACAGACTTCTTTCTAGTTTAGAGTAGATGAGCAGAGACTGTGGGGGTAGATGCTGGAGAATAGAACCAGCTAGCTAGCAGGAGACGATAAAATAATAATCTAGGGCAACCCTCCCACCTCCTCTGTGCCCTCTCTCCACCACCCCTTCCATCCCTCTTCACCTCCTACCCTCCACCCCACCACCTCCAGGGTGGCCCAGTGGTTCATATCTAATATACCCTTACTGGCATCCCCTGTGGTCTAGTCCTCAACTGGGCCTGGCAGGGCGGGGCAAGGTAACTGCACACAAAGCTGTGAGTTGTGTTCCAAAATCAAAGAATTAGATTTGATTGATGTTCTAGAATACTTCACACTCTAACTATATCCCCCGCCCCCCCCCCCCCCTGCCCCCCACAACATGCCTGTGATGAATGAGCAGAGTAATGTTTTAGACAAATGAATGCATAAGCAGATCCTCATCTTCTTCTCTCTCTCTCGTTTTTCTCTTTTCTCTCTCAGGTGCAATCGCTGGGTCCTCCTCCGGTTCTAGTAAGTAACTGTCAATTACAGCTTAGGAGCTGTTTCTACCCTCCCCTCTCCCTCTCTCTCTCTCTCTCTCTCTCTCTCTCTCTCTCTCTCTCTCTCTCTCTCTCTCCCCCTCTCTCTCCCTCTCTCTCTCTCGCTCTCTGTGACTTTGTTTCTGTTTCTCTTTCCAAGTTGCCTCCCGCTGTCGTTCATTAGACATTTCTATCCGTCCCTCCTTGCCTCCCTCTTCAGTCAGTCATCCCTCCATCATCCCTCCCTCCTCATCCCTCCCTCTTCCCTCTCAGTGTTGCAGCACGAAGGTTCCCGACTTCTTCATTATTCATGGGTCTCTCAGTGGTCTCGTCCTTTCATCACGACCACACTAACTTACACAGGAGGGCTCCTTCCACCGCTCTGCCTCCTCTGTTTAGACTGCCTGACGGGGACAGAGGGAGGAGGGGGGAGGGGAGGAAAGGGGGGGGGGTTGGCAGTAGAAGTGAGGGAGGGGTGGGGAGACAGGTAGGCGGGAGAAGAGATAGAAATGACTGAGAAAATTAGGGAGAGAGAGAGAGAGAGAGAGAGAGAGAGAGAGAGAGAGAGAGAGAGAGAAGAGAGAGAGAGAGACAGAGAGCAAGAAGAATGGGAGGTGGTGAGACAACACGCGAAGAAGAGAGAGGGAAAACTGGGATGGGTAAGTCTGTAAGTGTCTTGTAATGCCGTGTGATTCCGAGCGAGGGTCTGGGAGAGGCAGGAATGAAAGGGAATGTGATCAGGGATTCTCTCTGAGGAGCGCCTCGGAGCTCCGAGCGGTTAGACAGAAGCGATGGGCTAAGTGGCAGCAGCAGAGCTGACAGGCTGCTAGGATCCTCTGGTCTGTTGGGCTGCAGGGGGGCTGCACTGCAGGGTTGTTGTGTTGTATTGTAGAATACAACACAACAGTAGAATGGAACATAATACAGAATGAGAATAAACCAACACAACAGAATATAATATAACAGAGTAAAATGGAAGAGAATCATACTACTGAGAATATTTTTTCCCCCTAGCCTGTCCAGACAGGGCATGCATAGTACCAGAGCTATTATACCAATTCTGTCTTTCCAGTAGTCGTATCGAGTTCAGAGGCTAGTTTGTTTTGCTCACTCTCAGAACGGCCAACTAAGACACCTGCGCCGGTTACCGTGGTGACCACAACCACGTCCACTGCCGCGACGAAGACGGTGACTAAAACCACCCCCGTGACATCCGACCCCACCTTAGAACCTGACCCCACCACGTCAGTTCCTCAGGGGCTCTCATCCAACCTGCCGGAAGGTGGGCAGTAGAACTATGGTAGCTGGTAGCCGTAGACTCATGCATCTGTGTGTGTGTGGAGGGGGGGGGGGGGTGCGGTCTTATATACAGTATTTGTGTGTGTGTGTGCATACCCATATAGTGTGTGTGTATGTGCGTGAGGATGGGGGAGGAGTGAATACCTAAATGGTAGTTTACATTATTCACCAGTAGTCCACCGCTCAGCCTGTACATGTTCTGAAGTCCGTCTATACGTCCCTGGGACGGGGCTGTGTCAGCTCTGGACTGGTCCCACCGGGGTGGGGGGGGGCTGTCCAGCCCGGTTTGTTCTGACTGACTGGTTCTGAGGAACCAAGATCAGGTACAACCAGAGTCTGTCAGGCCAGGATGTAAAGTGCCGCTTAGAACCCGTCAGGGCCTCAGCTGACCAGGGCTAAATTTAAATCTGCCATCTTGGCTGCAGCTTGTGTTGTCCCGGAAAAAAAGCACTTACCGCAGGATGAAGGGAGTAAGAGGAGGAGTGGCAAGAGGAATGGAAGGAGGAGAAAAAAGAGGAGGAGGAGGATGGGGAGGAGGAAGAGGAATTCCAGGAGCACTGTTCTGTTTTTAAGGAAATCCATTAAGTGGTTTCCCTTGAAAAGTGAAAAGCGCTTTTGTCCCTCGGAAGACTTTGTTGACGAGCGGTGATTGATTGACAGGGCGCTGACTGGAGATTTAAACCCCCAAATCAAACACAGAGCTTTGAGAAGCCCTCAATGACCTGCCGTCAGCCTTCACATGATGTAAACGCACCAGGGTCTCTGACAGGGATCGGAAGAAACACCATTCAGGTAGAAGTAGGTTCCATTAGACTGAGAGAATAAAAAGGATACATCCACGACAGGAAGGCCTATCCACTTTATTTCCAGTGTGCACACCAGGGTTTAGAGGATGGGAAAGGGTAGGGCCACAACTACTTTCCTTTCCAGGGTCTGTGCCCATGGTTACTGGACGCTGCCTGTATATCATGACGGTGTCGGGTTCCAGGGCTCTGTCACCTTACAGCGGTTACCATGGTAACAATTTCATGGCTCTACTGTGACCATCTTGCTTAAGAAAATGGTAGTTTGTCTGGCTTGGACATGACCCCAATGCGAGTAGTGTCTCTTGATCTAGGTGTGTGTGTTTTGGGGTGTGTGTGCGTGCGTGTGTTTAGGTGTGTGTGTGTCTGTGTGTGTGTGTGTCTGTGTAGATTTATGGTTGGCATATGGCGCAGCTCAGCGATCCCCATAAATCATCCTCATCCTCCTCTCTTCCTCCCAGGGATCCGAGGTCTGAGGTCCTCCTAAACACACACACACAGCCACACACCCACGCACACACGCACGCACACACACAGCCACACACCCACGCACACACACACCCTTCCCCTCCGTCTAACCTCCCCAGCATCTCCCTATAGGTAACAGTGCAGGCTGGGCCAGAACAGTCTGGGTTTTAGCAACCTTCCCTTCATAGACAAACTAGTATCCAGACCATCCCTCAACCACACTTGGGAGTCTGTGATCAGTAGCCTTCGCTGGATCTCTGCCTCAGTCCCAGCCAACTGGGTTCAACCTTGGGCTGCCCCAGACCTATTTGACGTAGTCCGTATCAACTGTTACATATGAGGATGATGTAAGTGTGCATGGGACAGTGTTTTCTAGGCCTCTCTCGTGTACACACTGCACATTTCAAGTGAGTGTGAGTAGCGGAGAGCGCGGAGGGCATGATCTAAGCTGGGTATTATCCTGGGTCAGGGCTCTTCTCTAACCTTCCCTCCCCCTCCCCTTCCCCCTCTGCCTCCCACATTCCCCCTTCACTCCCCTCGCTCTCAGTGAGCATGCCCAGAGGGGGAGATTAGAGGGCCGGCGGCCCTAATACTCAGAGCCCTCTGCTGATTGGTTTTCTGGATTGATGGGTCTAGGGGGAAGGGTGGTCTAAAACACAAAGTCCCAAATTCCACCCAACCCCACTGCTGCCCTGTATTACCCTGCCATGCCCTGTCCGGCTCAGCTCTACCAACCCCTGCCCAACGCCAGCTCCCACTTACTCTACCCCTGCTCCACCCACCCCTGCTCCCCTTGCTCCACCCACCCCTGCTCCCCCTGCTCCATCCTGCCCACCCCTGCCCACCCCTGCTCCACCCTGCCCACCCCTGCTCCACCCACCCCTGCTCCCCCTGCTCCACCCACCCCTGCCCCCCCCCTGCTCCACCCCCCCCTGCTCCCCCTGCTCCACCCTGCCCACCCCTGCCCACCCCTGCTCCACCCTGCCCACCCCTGCTCCACCCACCCCTGCTCCCCCTGCTCCACCCTGCCCACCCCTGCCCCCCCCTGCTCCACCCTGCCCACCCCTGCCCCCCCTGCTCCACCCTGCCCACCCCTGCCCCCCTGCTCCACCCTGCCCACCCCTGCCCCCCTGCTCCACCCACCCCTGCCCCCCCTGCTCCCCCTGCTCCACCCACCACTGCTCCCCCTGCTCCACCCTGCCCACCCCTGCTCCCCCTGCTCCACCCACCCCTGCTCCCCCTGCTCCACCCACCCCTGCCCCCCCCTGCTCCACCCACCCCTGCTCCCCCTGCTCCACCCTGCCCACCCCTGCCCCCCCCTGATCCACCCTGCCCACCCCTGCCCCCCCTGCTCCACCCTGCCCACCCCTGCCCCCCTGCCCCCCCTGCTCCACCCTGCCCACCCCTGCCCCCCTGCTCCACCCACCCCTGCCCCACCTGCTCCCCCTGCTCCACCCACCACTGCTCCCCCTGCTCCACCCTGCCCACCCCTGCTCCCCCTGCTCCACCCACCCCTGCTCCCCCTGCTCCACCCACCCCTGCCCCCCCCTGCTCCACCCCCCCCTGCTCCCCCTGCTCCACCCTGCCCATCCCTGCCCACCCCTGCTCCACCCTGCCCACCCCTGCTCCACCCACCCCTGCTCCACCTGCTCCACCCTGCCCACCCCTGCCCCCCCCCTGCTCCACCCTGCCCACCCCTGCCCCCCCTGCTCCACCCTGCCCACCCCTGCCCCCCTACCCCCCCTGCTCCACCCTGCCCCCCCCGCCCCCCTGCTCCACCCACCCCTGCCTCCCCTGCTCCCCCTGCTCCACCCACCACTGCTCCCCCTGCCCACCCCTGCTCCCCCTGCTCCACCCACCCCTGCCCCCCTGCTCCACCCACCCCTGCTCCCCCTGCTCCACCCTGCCCACCCCTGCCCCCCTGCTCCACCCTGCCCACCCTGCCCACCCCTGCTCCACCCACCCCTGCTCCACCCTGCCCACCCCTGCCCCCCTGCTCCACCCACCCCTGCCCCCCTGCTCCACCCACCCCTGCTCCCCCTGCTCCACCCTGCCCACCCCTGCTCCCCCTGCTCCACCCTGCCCACCCCTGCTCCCCCTGCTCCACCCAACCCCTGCTCCTCCCTGCTCACCCAAGCCCATGTCTTTCTCAGAAAGTCAGACAGAATCCCCTCTGCTCAGCGGAAGACTAAAGACATCATACACTGACACTCTGACCCTTATACACACTCGTCGTAAACACACACACACACATACAACACGAGTACGCACACACTACCCAGATAAGCACCGATTCCTGTCCTCGCATAGGCCAACCCCTCTACTGGTGGTTCCTGGTCTGGTGAGATCTGCACGTTGCTTAGCTGCCAGGTCAATTACACCTCGTGTCCCAACCTGGGATTCTAGCATTATTGAATAGTTAGTAGCATAAAGAGAGCGCCGCTCTCCTATTTATTTAGGTGTGTTAAACCTGCCGAGAGATATTCCTTCCTGTCACTCAGCTGGGTGTCATTAGAGGTTCTTCCACTCCTCTCTGGTGAATCACAACAGCGTTGTTAGCGCCGACCAGATTGCTGTCTGTCGCCGAGGTAACTAATGAAGAGGACACGGTGACTGACAGGTGGCATTAGATGTTATTGTTATCGTTTATTTTGGCTGCATTAGTGCCGCTGACAAATGATCTCATTACATGCCAACATGCTCGTGCGAGAGACGCGGGGAAAGAAATAAATTGGGACGTTGGGAACATGGTTCATTTAGTGTATGTGTGTAGGTGTGTGTGTAGTTGTGTCGGTGGGTGTGTAGGTGTGTAGGTGGGGGCATGTATGTGTGGGTGTGCATGCGTGGGTGATGTGTGATGGGCGAGCATTGCCTGGGATGAAAGTTTGTAGATAGTAGATCCATCTGTGCCGACAGACTTGCTCATGTCACCAGATTATGTAACTCCACAGTTTTAGTGGGCAGTTCCCAACGTGACAGTGGGATGCTACTGAGCATAGGCTTGTCACACTGCACTTAGCCCAGGGCTAAAAGCATTCTTAGAACCTTCTTAGCCCCAGGCTAAGGGAGCTGTTAGCCCCAGGCTAAGAAAGCTTTCATATTGGCTCAATCCGGGCACATTTCAAAGTGGCCTAGCCCCGACTTTACCCCGGGCTTGCTGGCTCTGCTCTGGAACAGGGTTAGCCTCACGTTTGCAGGGTTATCCTCGGAAAATGGACCAAACACGGGGCTAAAAGGCGCCCATGTGAAACTGGGCTTTAGATTAACCCTGGGTTAGCAATGTGTGTGTGAGAAGGGTCTAAGTTATCCCGGAGTCCGCTCTTTGCCGTATTCGCGTATTCTCAGCCCAGCCCTGGGCTGAGAATACGCTGTGTGAAAAGCCTGTCAGCTGGGTGAGGCTGTGAGTGTTTGTGGATGCATTTGTGTGAGTGGTTGTGTCTTTGTGCACATGTGTATGTGCATGTGTACCTCTCCTCCACTGTGTGTGTGTGTGTCTGTGTTTATGTTGGAGGACTGAGCCTATGTGCTTCTAACTGACAGAGACCAGCACTCCAGGAGCAAGTGATCCAAAGCCAGGCCTCTCGGACCCAGAACCTCTCACACAGACTCCAGGTACACTAGTACAGTGTACTAGTAGTGTGTAGGGGACTAGTAGACGGGTCACTAGTTTGTAGGGGACTAGTTGAGTAGTACACTAGCATGTAGGAAACTAGTAGGCTAGTCACTAGAGTGTAGGGGACTTATAGACTGGCTGGTCACTAGAGTGTAGGGGACTTATAGACTGGCTGGTCACTAGAGTGTAGGGGACATGACGGTTGTGTTTATTTGTCTCTATTGTAGTGTTTATCTATTGTTTGTAGCAACATTTCTCCATATTTTTGTAGTTTAGATGAAACACACACATACACGCACACACTTGTAATGAAGCATGTAACATTTAACAAGGACTCCTAACAGTATAGTCTGACCTCACACTGACCACTGAAACCAAACAGCCTCTGCATTCATTGTCACTAAACCTACACAGTTTCCTAGAGCAGAACGTGTTACGCAGGCACAGCTTGGAGTTTAGCCTGTCTCAGTGAGAACGACACTCCTAACTGTGTCCTCACTTCTACAGTTTCTGTGCGCATGTTTCTGTGAGTGTGTGTGTGTTTGCGTGTGTGTGCGGTCAGTGAGTGAATGTGTTTTAGAAAGAAAAGGAAAGCTAGGCTTTCTTTGGGTAAACAATCTGAGGCAGCATCTCATATGCTAATGCCTCACCCTACCCCATCCCTCATTTTACTCACACACTTTCTCCTCAAGAGCCCCTCCCCCGCGTCGACGCCGCCTCCCCAGAGGCCGACGCCCTCCCAACGGAGCCCCCAGCCCCAGAGGCGGAGCCCCCCCTCACTGACAGCCTGCCCCCCACCACACCCACCCCACGCCCAGAACAGCCTTTGGGGGAAACGACTTCTTCAGACACACAGTCCCTGCCCCCTCCCACATCCTCTCCACCAATAGCTGAGGAGTCCGCAATACTGATGGGAAAGGAGTCCACGTCGTCTCCACTAATTGTAGTCGAGTCTGAACCTCCTCAGACAAAGTCTGGGGAGTCCGACCCCCCTCAGCCAATCCCCGAGGAGTCCTCCTCCTCTCCACCAATTGTGGAGGAGGAGTCCACTCCACCTGTCCAAGCTGAGAACTCCCCCCCCATGACAAGCCCGCCCTCGACGGAACAGTCTGAGCCAATGGTGCCTGAGAATGAAGGTAAGCCTCACCCATAGCTACAGCTAGTGTTGGCTAGATTCTAAACCTCTAGAGATGGACAGTCATTCTAGAAGCCTAGTCTAGTTTACATAGAGATGTACAGGAAATAGCACTACGATTCCATTCCAGTCGAACGCTTAAAATATCCTTTCTCGAATGTTGATTTTGTCAGTGGCATGGCTCCATCTGGACTGGAAAGCCGTCTATGGCGCTGTACCTCCTGTAACTCTGTTACACGATGCAACACAATATCAGTTGTCAGAGCTTCTCATTCAATTTGGATAACGACACAGGAATCCTGTTACGAGTGGGCGAGTGAGTGTTTGTAGTGGAGAACGAGGACGGAGAGAGGGAGGGAGGGGGAGAGAGGAGAGAGAGAGAGAGAGAGAGAGAGACAGAGAGAGAGAGAGAGAGAAGGAAAGAGAGAGGAAAAGGGGACGGAGTGATGGATGGAGGGAGGAAGAGAGGGGTAGAGTGTTGGCTGTGCTAGTGAGGGTCCTGGTTCACTCAGAGTGATGTCTACACGGTTCAGAGACAGAGTCCCTATGGAGTCACTGGCACTGCAATAGAGAGAGGGGGAGGGAGACAGAAGTGAGGGAGAGAGGGAGAAAGGGGAGAATAGAGAGACAGACAGGGATACAGCAGGAGGTAAGGAGAGAGGGGGAGGGAAAAAAGAAAGATGAGAGAAGAAGAGAAAATGAGAGGCCAGATTCAGTAGCTTGCCAAGACAAAAAAAACAAGATTTGCATTCATAATCTGCTCCCAAAGCAAGGCCTTGGTTGCTAATGTTATGGATAGTCATGTAACTAATAAATCTGAATTGATGAGCCCACTGTCCACACAAATATTCTGGTGACATCCAACATGGACTGCATCAAGCTGGCCATTCCTAAGGTGTTGTGTGTGTGTGTGTGCTATCTTCAAAGTGTGTCTCAGAGTGTTGCTTAGCAATGTCAAGGAATTTTGGCCTGAGAAATCACAGGCACTGTCAGCATCCTGGACAGCATGCCTAGCAAGTGTGCGTTGGCTATCCATCAAACTTCTATTGACCAGGGCAGATGATCTAACAGCTCCATCACTGTCGTTCCTTGGCTAAGCAAACCATCACACACACACACACACACACTCACACACAAGCTCTCTCTCTTTTTCCAAACCGCTAGTCCGCCAGTGCAGCCTGGCTCCAAGGGAGTCACTCAGACAGTACAAGTTAAGCTGAGGAGCGGGGTAGAGATGAATGCCCGTGGCACAGCAAATCAACCACTCCCACAAGGCACTGTGGGAGAACTCTGATGAAATGGGTTTCCTCTCTCTGTGCTATTCTACACTAGCTGGGGAAGATGCCCAGTTTCAGGCTTCTTGCCCCAGTGGTGAGTGGCAGGGGCGGGGTGGTCAGACAGTGAACTAGTCAGTCAGTCAGTCAGACAGTTAGCTAGGCGGTCAGCCAGATTATAAACAGAACCGGATATATATACACAGCCATGTGTGTGGCTGGTTGTGTGTGTTTCGGGGTAGGAGAGCAGGGTGCCGGGAGTAACATTCGCGTGGGGGGGCAGGGATAAGTAGTTTGAGGTCATGTATGATGCTTGGGTACAAGGATGGCGTGAGGCCAGTGGGGAAGGGGGGGTGAGTGGGGATGAAGTAGTGAGGGGGAAACATCTGCCAGCCTTCTGTCCCGCTAGAGCCCTCTGGATGTAGGGTGGGCTGGTTGTCAGTGTGTGTCTCTTTTCTATGTGTGTGTGTGTGTGCGTGAGTGTGTGCATGGGAGGCTTGCCTGGAAGTGTGTCTTCATGGAGCCTGTCAAAAACGTTGACCTTCCTGGGATAGACGTATTTTACACACATTTCCTCCCTATCACCACCAGAGGAGGGCACTGCCAGACAGAAGTCCTTACTACCGTAGCCTAGTGATGGTTAGTCTTCATCACGTCCTTATGCCACTCAGTTTTGACTCATCTCGAGATCAAAGATGTCAATATGATGCGTCTCTGGGTAGCTACCTCAGCAGAAAAAGGAGGAAACAGAGGATGCTGTGAAGGAGGAGGAGGAAGAGAGGTGGATTGAAGAAGGTGACGGGCTAGCTGGTCGAATTTCTGTAGTCTGAGACGAGTACAAATCCGCGGGAACTGTGGGGGAAAAAAATCCCTACAGCGTTGTTGGAGCAAATCGATTCAAAGTTTGCTTTCCTCAATTCGAAGGTCATCCCAAGTGCACGTCATGCTACTGGGACAACGAGTTCACTTTTGTCCTGCGCCGAAGCTTGTGGAAGTCTGTAGAGTGGACTTTTCTCTACGCCAGTCATAGCGAGTGTGTGCCCTTTCCTGTAAGGACAGGAAGTGAGACCTTGGAGAATAGAAAGCCCTTTGCACCGTTCAGATAAAAGGAAGAGGATGTCATGTCTTCACACCCCTCAGGTCTCTGATGCTCCTGTGTCTCAACACTCTCTCTGGCTCCCGCCACTCACAGCTACGCTCAAACCCGAGGCCTTGGACGCTGAGAAGCCCACGCCGTCCCCCGGACAAACCCCTGATGAGGAGAGAGGAGGAGAGGGAGAGAGGGGAGGGGAAGAAAGAGGCGGAGAGAAGGTGAACGAGGGAGAGGAGGAGGAGGAGGAGAAGAGGGAGGCCGAAGGTATCATTGTGTGTGTAGCCTAGTGTGGGCTAGTGTGATGCAGCGATCCTGGGGAGCTTGTAGATAAGCTTGTAGTCGTGGTAGCCTTCATTGGATGCTGCTGGAGAGACAGAGAGAAGAGTGTGTGATTCGCGTCTGGGATGTTCACAGTCCCCTCAGAACCAGAGGGTCCCGCATCTGAGGCGCTGGCCACGGAGGAGTCACCTGACCCCTCTGGAGGAAAGGGGGAGGGAGAGGAGGAGGAGAAAGAGGAGGAAAAGAAGGGCAGAGAGGAAACTGAAACTGAAGATCAAGGTAACTGGCGAAACGTTGCGAAGGACACGTAGGCTATGCTGATCTGTAGATTGTAGTCTACCGTAAGGGTGTGTGAAAAGAATGGCACTGTTTCGACTTTGTTTCAGCCGGTCAGACATCATAAGTCGACCTGTGGAGTTAAGAGGCGAATGAGCTGCTGCCTCGATATGGGCGCAGCCAGTCAGACCTGACTAGTAGCCATGTAGAGCATACTTGTAGATCATCGGCAGGAGTGTGACTGTTTTTCTGTGGTGCTGGCAGAGCCTCTAAAACCAGAGACAGGGACTGAGAGAGGAGGTCCTTCAGGGAAACAGGAGGAGAAGGAGGAGAAGGCGGAAGAAGAAAAGGAGGAGGAGAAAGAGGTGGAACAAACAAAGGAGGAGGAGGAAACGGAGGTCAACGGGGAGGAAGAAAGGAAAGAAGAGGTGGAGGAGGAGCAAAAAGAGGAAGACATGGAGAAAGAGAGAAAACGGAAAGGTAGAACAGAATCACTGCTACATTAGCTGGTCTGTCACGACAGTAGTTTGTGTTTGGTGTATGAACGCACCCTCGTAGAGTCCAGCAGTCTTCCTCTCTCCCTTGATTTAAACCTCCTGGCCTCTCCTTGCCTTCCACTTGTGTTCCCCTAGGCTACTGGCTGTCTAAGTGCTGGTGATGTTAGCCTGCCTCTTGATACTGCAGCCTGTAGGCCTACTGTTGCTAGGTAGGCTAGGCCACATTAGCCAGTAGCCCCATGCAGTAGGTACTAGCAACCTGAATTTTGGTGGTGCTAAGGTATCTCTGTAGCGTGTGAACCTACTGTAGCTAGGTAAGCTAGGCAACATTTAGCCAAGTAGCCCCTATAGGTGCTAGCAGGCCGAGTGTTGGCCTGTATCGTAGCTACATGCAGCAAAGCCAGGCACCATTAGCCCTTAGGCTCTGTAGAAACCCCAGAGCTGGCAGACTGTGTGCAGTGGTGCACAGCGGTGTGGATCCTGATCGCCTGTCTTTAAACAAAGATTCCTTCATCTCCTCAAGGCCTGCTCAAGCTCTTGATCTCAGGAGAGCCCCAGGCCAGACACCTGTTTGGGATTGTGTACGATGATTTCAAAGGTAAGAGATAGAGCAGCGATGGTACAGACATCAGCAGGGAGGAAGCGGAGAGGCATGGAGAGGACAGGAGCAGGCCTCCTGATTTATAAACGGCCTGTTCTATTGGCTTAGCTCAGTGGGGTCTTTTAATCGAAAGTAATTTAAAGGGTATTTTACAGAAAGAAAAAATCAAAATAAATTTGGAAAGTGTCATTTGGAAGAGTAGGAGACCAGTGCTGAAATACAGTGGGAGAATCCAATAAAACGTTGCCAGGTTTTACTTTCTCATCCTTTCTTACTGTCTGTTCATGGTTTGTTTTCTAACCACCCCTCCCCCTTCTGCTTTGATTTTGTTTGGCTCAAAACCAAGGTAAGCATGTCGAATATTCACATCCACGTCCAACATGTTTACTATCATTATCATTACTAATTAGACATTCTGTGTCGCATTCTCTTCTTGGGGCATCGCTCTCTCTACCTCTCTTTTTGTCTTTCTTCTCTTTATCTCTTCACTCAGACTCTCGTCAAACAGATTCTTGAAAGATTTGTGTCACATTCAATGTATTCCTTCCCCTGGTGCCACATGACAACAGTTCCCCCATCCAATCGCATGCTAATCAAACTCTCTTAAGACTGACTGTCACTTTAATGGTTCATTTGTTACACAGTTTAATGAAGGCCTCTTGTAATCAATTGACAGCGTTCCATAAGGCAGCATCTTGACTTTGCGTTTACGTGTGAGACAATGTCCCCTTCCACACTCTGTCTGAACTTTAATTGGGCATTTATATTTAACTAGCTGGTCTCCCCCCTCCCTGCCTTCCTCCCTCCCTCCCACTCCCTCTCTCTCTCTCTCTTTCCCATATTTCTCAATATCTCTCTATCTCGTCTCAACTGCTGAGGGAGGCACTTTACAACGCTCCTCGCCTGCCTCCTTTAAAGCTGTGCATAAATATTTCAGGCGGCATCATCAACCAAACAATAATAAAATAATAATGTGACGGCTGATTAAACAGCTAAACTCCAACTTTTTAATGTGCATTTAAATGTGTATTTGCATAAACATGCAGGTAAACATGCCTCTTTAGAGGACAGAGATGCCTCCCAGCATTTACACTCGGCAGACTTCTAAAGATTACTAAAACCTTAATTAGGCAGTAACCTCAGCCAAAGAATCACAGATAGTACGTCCTCTCCTCTTTTCTCCTCTCCTTTCCTCTCCTCTCCATAAAATTAACTATATATAATTATCGAACTGTTATTCCTCAACTCTGCATATTAAGTGTCTACTGGCATAGGTCTGTTTGATTGGGTCTGTTTCATACACTCAAGACTTCCACACATTCATGATGATTACTTTTCGTTTCTCACAAGGGGAATCACTCTTCCTCTCACAATACCAAATAATGCATTCTTAAATCCATCTTAGTGTTATGCGGAGAACCTACATTTGTAAACATAGATTTCTGCATAATATGTATGTACAGCAGTGCTGGATAAGCATATATTAAATGAATACATGTAGATTATAATTATATTGATTTTGCATACAGACACAGACAGACAGACAGACTGACAGACATATAGACAGACAGATAGATCTTATTGTAAGATTACAAATGTAATAGATTGACTTGTAACACATCCTGTATGTCGTAAGAAAACACTTTCACCTCTCCTAGAACAAGCCCCTTTAATCTTCCCACAAAACACACACACACACATACATTCCCGTCAGTAGAGCTGAGTATAGCACAGTCAGCGTTACCTCTAGGGAGAGGTGAAGGGGTAGAAGGAAAAGGTGGAGACAGAAGGGGAAGAGAAAGAGGTAGAGAGAGAGAGGTCTGTTTTTACTGAATTAGTCAAACACACAATATACAAGGGATGGTCAGGATAAATGTATTGACTATTTTATATGAAATTATTATAAATTATTAATTAACTTTCTATTAACTATTAACATTATCTTAGTGTTAAAATTGAAATATTAATGCGCATCCAAAGTGTTTGAATTGAACCAAATGACCAAAGATGCTGTTAGGCCCATTGAGAGACTTCAAACAACTTATGTGGTCCCTACATGACACATCCAAACTTGTGTCTGTTCAGATTGCTCGCCGACTCTGCCCGCCCCTCATTCCTTCACAGCGCAGGATGCTCGTCGTCTTTCTTCCCTTCATCTCCTTTCACGAGAGAAACGTGTCTCTAACTTATTCCTCCTCCTCCACCTCCTCCTCCTGTTTCTCTCTCCCCTCAGACTGTGAGTGTTACGGCCACTCTAACCGCTGTAGCTACATCGACTACCTGAACATTGTGACATGTGTGAGCTGCAAGCACAACACCCGGGGCCAGAACTGCCAGCACTGCAGGGTGGGCTACTTCCGAAACGCCTCCGCCGAGCTGGATGACGAAGGAGTCTGCATCGGTAAGATGGGGAGGCGGGACTGGCCGTCTGTGCGGGGGAGTGTGCGCATTCTCCGATGCATGAAAGTTCCTGTTTGTGTGCGTGTGTTTGTGTGTCTGCGTAAGGACGGGAGGGTAGCAGTGGGTGGAGGTGTTTGGTGGGGGGCTGATCGGGGGAAGCATGATTTGTGTGTTTGCGTGCGTGCGCGTGCATGTGTGTGTGTGTGTGTGAGCTAGTATGAACCAATACATTAACGGGCATTGATGTGAGAATTTGGGAGAATATCCACAAATGCTACACCTTGTTAGTCTTACGTTTCCAACCTTTTGAACACCTCCTTGCAAACTGTGCCTTGGATCGACCTGTATTGAGACGAGCCATGTGGGTTAGCCATGGAGATAAATCTGGTGTCGGTAGGGCTCCATCTGTAGGTGGCCAGTGAGGGGGTGGGAACGTAAACTTCCCATGCCGGGCAAAGGGTGGGGGGGCACACACACATGGCCAGGCCTTGGAGTCAGCACAAATGAGGCCCCATTAGCTTGCCTGCCAGGCCACTGGCACACTGTGCATGGCACAGAATCAATACAGAGCACGCTCTCTAGAGCATGTTTACGCACACACAGACACACAGGAACCTCTAAGCTGACAAGAATGCACACAAACACATAAGAAGCTTCGTGCCAACACGAATGGGCATGCACACACTCGCGCGCACACTCACACGTTCCCCCCACATTGTCACACAGTAGTGGAGTTGATTTTCTGTCCAATACTTCATCTAAGCCCCAAAAAGTACGCTAAATAAACTGTCAGAGACCATTACGTTTTCTGACATTTTCCAACATCCCTCTGTGTATTTCATTCTTTCCCACACTCCCCCTCTCACCCCCCTCCCACTCTCTCCATCTCTCCTCCCCAAATCCCCTCCTAACTCTCTCTCTCTTTCCCACACTCCCCCTCTCACCGCCCTCCCACTCTCTCCATCTCTCCTCCCCAAATCCCCTCCTAACTCTCTCTCTCTTTCCCACTCCTCCTCCTCTTGCCCCTCTCAATCCCCCCCCCCTCCCCCTCCCCCCACCCATCTCTCTCCCTCTTCCCAGAGTGCAACTGTAATCAGATGGGCTCGGTCCATGACCGCTGTAACGGTACTGGGTTTTGCCAGTGCAAAGAAGGCGCCACCGGCCTCAAGTGTGACGACTGTCTCCCCGGGTACTACTGGAAACAAGGGTGTTACCGTGAGTATGCTGTGCAAGAGACTGCACTCGGCGTTCTGTGTGTGTGTGTGTTTAAGACACGGGGGGAGTTTTGGTGTGGGTATGTTGTGCGAGTGAAACAAGAACCGTTCCTCAAGTGTCAAACACTATAGTCTGCGTGGAGCTCTTGTTACTAGAGCATAGCACTACTTAGTCTTTGCACATGCCCCTTCCTTCTCCTCTTCCTCCTCTTTCTCCTGCCACCCGGGACTGGGTCGCGCAGCTCATTAGATGCCTCACCTGCTCCGTTAATGGATGACCCTGTCGCACCTTAACCCCATTACACGCATGCTCTCTCGCTCGCACGCACACACATACCTACCCTCTTCTTCTTCACATACCTTACCCTCTCCCCCCCCCCACACTCCCCAATGCTGTACCATCATATCAGAGGCTGTTTTTGGAAGGAATCTCGACTCTATTTACTGCAGAGCTTTGTCGAACTGGGTCAGTCAGTAGCATACTGTACACACTAACACGCCACCTCCAATTTACATGAGAGAGAAAGAGAGAGAACGCGCGAGAGGGAGGGAGAGAGAGAAAGAGAGAGGGAGAGCTGCAGGAAAGAAAGAGGGAGAGAAAGAGCAAAAGAGAGAGGTGGTGGTGGGGGGGGGGGCTGTGAGAGGAGACATTCTGTGTTTGTTGTAGGAGAATAGAAGTGGGGTTACAGCTGAGGCTCCCATAGACGTTTTTATCTCTTCAGCAAAAGAGTCCCATCAATAATAAAGATGCATTCTGTCACGTCATCATGCCCTACAAAATCGCCCGTGATACCCTCTCTCTCTTAATACACACACACTCATTTGCGCACAGACACACAAGGACTTCCTCATCGAGATTTTAGGTCAAGTATCATGCACGCCATAAAGTACCTCTGTGTTTCCCCTAATGTCTTTCCGAGCTGTTTAATGATGTTATTTATTCAGGCAGCAGCAACAGGGTTGAGAATCATCTGAATTAAAAATGGAGATTTCGTTCATTTGACCCAGAGAAGGTGCTTGAGTAACACAGATCAAGGGGAACAAGAGGAGGGAAGAAAGAAGACCGGTGTTACTGTGTCAGTGATGGCAAAGCTTGTCAAATGATCCTTGTCTCCCCCCGTCTCCCCCCCCCCCCTCCCCTCCCCCATGTCTCCCCTCACAGCCAACGTGTGTGACGAGGA
The DNA here is from genome assembly GCF_038355195.1 of Osmerus mordax. NCBI lineage: Eukaryota > Metazoa > Chordata > Actinopteri > Osmeriformes > Osmeridae > Osmerus > Osmerus mordax. The sequence goes on along the minus strand of NC_090063.1, from coordinate 4,570,886 downwards.
AATGCGTTTATGTCAGAACGGAGGGACCTGCTACCAGAACCAAAAGTGTATCTGCACTCCGGACTTCAAGGGGTTGCTGTGCCAACAGTCCCGCTGCGAGGGGGGCAAAGACTGCAGCTCGGCCTGGACCCCCCACCTCCCGCTGGCCTCCATGCTCCTCTGCATCCTGCTCCCCTACCTACTGGCCATAGTAACTGCACACTGATCCTCCCCCCACGACCCCCGGAGCCAGGGGTGGGGTGTGTGTGTGTTTTTCTGTGTGTGTGTGTGTGTGTGTGTGTGTGTAGGGAACGGGCAACCCACAGCACGCTAGCTGACCAACGGACCCTTTGAACACACTTGAGTAGAATTGATACACACGCGTGAACACGCGAATGCACACACCTCACTGGACTGTTATTGGACTGGAGCGGTCCTGTGTTTGTGTGTGTGTTATGGGGAGAGAGAAGAGAGAAAGAGAATGGGAGTATAATAAGCAGAATCAGACAACTAATCAGTGTCTCTTTCGATATCCAGTACATCTCTCTCCCTTTGTAAACGAGCTGGAGCAACCTCATACCAAAAACAAACAAAAGAGAACACTTTAGTCACTGCTGTTCACTACAGAGAAGGGAGGGATGTGTGGTAGGAAGAAACACGAAGACGTTTTGTTTTCCTCTTTTGTTATTGGTCGGGTCAAACGCCCCTCGGTGTGCGCACTGCTCTTTCTTTTGTGTGATTGGATGGAGGAGGAGGGAGAGGGTCTTGAGGAGGCTTACCTGTGGGTTATATGGAATGTGGGGGGGGGGGGGGGGGGAGTGTGAGTTTTGGGAGGGGCATCCGCTATTGAGGCCTACGTAGAATAATGTCAAATCAGGTTTCATTTTTCTTCAAAAAATGAGACTTATTTTCACCTTTTCCTTTTCTGCTGCATTTTTTATGATTATCTTCTGTCAATGTATCTTATGTGCCCACTAACTGATGCTGAGATTCTACCTATTATTATACTCTTCAGGTTATGAATAATACAATTTTAGTCACTATTATGGTCGTCATAGGAATGAGTGATTGTTGCCACACTTAGCGAGATTTAATCCACACAGTATTCAGGAAAAAACAGAATTTTAACTTCATCAGAAATCTAAAAAGAGAGTAAAAGATCTATCAAAGTATCGATATTATATGACATTATTTGAATATTTTTTGTAGAGATTATTTTTGTTTGGAGTTATAATAAATGAGCTATTACAAATCAGCATTTTATTACACTGTAACACCTACAGTAAATGTGACTGTTATTTGTTCTTGCTCGTATGTTATTGAGTCACTCAGTTTCTCAAGAAAAAGCATTGTCATGATTGTGTTATCAAGGGTAGCCAACACTTGCTAATTAAGAGTGGCGTGTCTGATGAGAGCTGTAACACCACCTCGTTCACCGCTACTGTATTTGATTTAAGCTGAAAGTGTGAAGGAGCTTTAAGTAAACAATATCTACGAACCTTGACGGCTCCAAACCTGAGAGACAACTGCTGTTCCTGGGACGCCAACCTCCCCTGTGGAAACCAAGCTTGGCTGTAAACGGTGGTCTTGATTAGGCTACCCCTTATAGGCGTCGAAACCACATCGTTCACAGCAAAGGTTTTAAATAAAATATCAATAACATAATAAAACAATAAAACACACAAAGAGGACGTTTGGCTGACTCTCTGCTACACTGCAGACAGTGTTTGTGCGTGTTGGACAAAGGGGAGGATTGCTGCGTCACTGAAAAGCTGCACATCTCTACAGAAGCAACACACCTGTGAGGTGAGGAATGTGAAACGGTTAGCTTTTCTGTCGGGTATCTGCACATAGGCATTTCTTCGGATGAGACGTTCAGCTGTGTTCGGAATGTCTCGTCCGTGATCTACGATGCGGGGCATGTCAGAAAGGTGAGTCAGAAAAGGAATAGGTTTTGACCATACCAGCTGACACTACTAAACTATAGACTATACCAGCTGACACTACTAAACTATAGACTATACCAGCTGACACTACTAAACTATAGACTATACCAGCTGACACTACTAAACTATAGACTATACCAGCTGACACTACTAAACTATAGACTATACCAGCTGACACTACTAAACTATAGACTATACCAGCTGACACTACTAAACTATAGACTATACCAGCTGACACTACTAAACTATAGACTATACCAGCTGACACTACTAAACTATAGACTATACCAGCTGACACTACTAAACTATAGACTATACCAGCTGACACTACTAAACTATAGACTATACCAGCTGACACTACTAAACTATAGACTATACCAGCTGACACTACTAAACTATAGACTATACCAGCTGACACTACTAAACTATAGACTATACCAGCTGACACTACTAAACTATAGACTATACCAGCTGACACTACTAAACTATAGACTATACCAGCTGACACTACTAAACTATAGACTATACCAGCTGACACTACTAAACTATAGACTATACCAGCTGACACTACTAAACTATAGACTATACCAGCTGACACTACTAAACTATAGACTATACCAGCTGACACTACTAAACTATAGACTATACCAGCTGACACTACTAAACTATAGACTATACCAGCTGACACTACTAAACTATAGACTATACCAGCTGACACTACTAAACTATAGACTATACCAGCTGACACTACTAAACTATAGACTATACCAGCTGACACTACTAAACTATAGACTATACCAGCTGACACTACTAAACTATAGACTATACCAGCTGACACTACTAAACTATAGACTATACCAGCTGACACTACTAAACTATAGACTATACCAGCTGACACTACTAAACTATAGACTATACCAGCTGACACTACTAAACTATAGACTATACCAGCTGACACTACTAAACTATAGACTATACCAGCTGACACTACTAAACTATAGACTATACCAGCTGACACTACTAAACTATAGACTATACCAGCTGACACTACTAAACTATAGACTATACCAGCTGACACTACTAAACTATAGACTATACCAGCTGACACTACTAAACTATAGACTATACCAGCTGACACTACTAAACTATAGACTATACCAGCTGACACTACTAAACTATAGACTATACCAGCTGACACTACTAAACTATAGACTATACCAGCTGACACTACTAAACTATAGACTATACCAGCTGACACTACTAAACTATAGACTATACCAGCTGACACTACTAAACTATAGACTATACCAGCTGACACTACTAAACTATAGACTATACCAGCTGACACTACTAAACTATAGACTATACCAGCTGACACTACTAAACTATAGACTATACCAGCTGACACTACTAAACTATAGACTATACCAGCTGACACTACTAAACTATAGACTATACCAGCTGACACTACTAAACTATAGACTATACCAGCTGACACTACTAAACTATAGACTATACCAGCTGACACTACTAAACTATAGACTATACCAGCTGACACTACTAAACTATAGACTATACCAGCTGACACTACTAAACTATAGACTATACCAGCTGACACTACTAAACTATAGACTATACCAGCTGACACTACTAAACTATAGACTATACCAGCTGACACTACTAAACTATAGACTATACCAGCTGACACTACTAAACTATAGACTATACCAGCTGACACTACTAAACTATAGACTATACCAGCTGACACTACTAAACTATAGACTATACCAGCTGACACTACTAAACTATAGACTATACCAGCTGACACTACTAAACTATAGACTATACCAGCTGACACTACTAAACTATAGACTATACCAGCTGACACTACTAAACTATAGACTATACCAGCTGACACTACTAAACTATAGACTATACCAGCTGACACTACTAAACTATAGACTATACCAGCTGACACTACTAAACTATAGACTATACCAGCTGACACTACTAAACTATAGACTATACCAGCTGACACTACTAAACTATAGACTATACCAGCTGACACTACTAAACTATAGACTATACCAGCTGACACTACTAAACTATAGACTATACCAGCTGACACTACTAAACTATAGACTATACCAGGGAGTGGCGTTGAAGCAGGGGGAAGAAGATTTGACAGAGGAAGAATTAAAGGACAAGAGTCAGTCAACAAAGTTCCCTTTATTTGAGCATCTTGTGAAAAAGTAAAAAAAAAGCCCTGGACGTAGTATCGTCCAAGATTCAGAACATAACGTAGTCTAGTTCTGCAGATCCTTTCAAATAGATGCACCAATTTATTATATGCAATAGAATGTAATGCTTAAAAAACTATGGTCAATTTAAAAACAAATCCACGTTTAGGTCTCTGGTTCAACAGGTACCCAATATATTTGAAAGTGTTTTAAAGCCACATCTTAAGACCTGGTTTACATGCCAACAAAAGGTAAGATTGTTAAAAGAAAATTGGAAAAAGAAATTGAACAAACATAATCTGATGCAGATAACCAAGTGAGTGAATCATTTTTGCAGCTGCTGAACGAAAAAGTATAGCAAGAGATACTGCTCAGGTCTCTATGTATCCCTGAAAGAGACAAGGAGCTTTTGCCTTAAACTAGATCTGGTTCGAAGACCATTCATAAACCCACTCTATCAGGGTACCTTTCTCTCCCCCCTCTTCACTAGAACCAATCAAACAGCTCAAAAGGTCTGTCTTATATTATGCATTTCTCTCCAGATCTATTTACTGTCAGCACACACCCAGAGGCCAACCTTGGGGTTGTCAGAGAGGCCATTAGCTGAGTTCTGACTTTTGAGGAGGAATTTCAGGTAGAAACAGGACATGGAAATGATGAGAAACCAAAAGACAAACTTTAAAACGGCGTCAGTACAAATACAAAGCTTTAGGAATAAACGGGAGGGGGGGGTATGTAAAAGAGAATTTCACAATCAGTCCAAAAAAAACAGATCACAAAAGAAAACAACAGCATCAACACATATATATATATATATATACGTATTCTAAGTGCATTTAAGTGGCTGTACTTTACATCTGGAAAAACCCCTATTTACATCCCAGTGTTTTTGGCAAGATCATTGACATTGTGAACACGGAAATACTGTAACAAAAATCCATCCCACAGTGGAACTGGACTGTAGTTATAAAGACACAGCAGAAGTGACCAAGGAGAAGCAGCTGAGATGGAAACCTGGACTCTCGTTGAGAACTTTGGGTCTGAGGGGAACTCTTCTCTCTCTCATCTTCAAGTCCTCACCTTTGACCAAATCAATATAAAAAAGACCAAACTAAAACGATCCACTCATCTCTTTGCTCTCTTTGAACTGGAGGGGGGGTCCCATTGCTGGTCCGAGGAGCGTTTCAGTCCCTTAGGGGTGTGTGTGGGGGGGTTGAGGTGCGGGGAGCGAGCCTTGTTGTGTGTGGAGCCAGTCAATCGGGGGTCTCGGGCCGTCCGCTCCCCTGGTGCTGGGTGGGGCGGGGCTCCAGAAACAGAGTGCATGTCCTTCTCTGGCAGGAGAGCTTTGGAGCTCCTCCCATGGTTGTACTCGACGTCTCCCCCACTGGGGCTGTTGCTGCCGGGATCCCCACGTCGTCCTCTGGAAGGGCGGGGGGCGTCGGTGGCGGGGTCCCGGATGTTTTCGGCGCACGCGGTTCTGGAGCCGTCCACTTGGGGCTCCCGGTTGTAGACGGCTGCTCGGTGTTCCCTCGCTCCGTCACCTCTGGGGTCCCTGTTGCTGCTGCCGCTGCCTGCAGAAGGCGCCCACGAGCTGAAATCCTGAGGGCTCTTGACCCGCTTCTGCCCAGTGTCACTGAATCGGACCTTATTTTTGTTGACAGCCGGATGGTCTCGGACAGTCTCCCGAAGAGCCTCTACCCTGGGCTGGGGGGCCGGGGGGTACCGGGGTGAGGTCTCCGCCCTGGGGTCCCCCTGTGCCTCTTCTCTCTTCTGGAGGCCCTGGGGGGCGAGAGGAGGGCGAGCGGAAGGGGGCTTGAGCGACTGGGCCTTCTGGTCGGGGGGTTGTGGGACTCTCGCCGCCAGCCGGGGGTCGGTGGGTCGCGCTACTGCCTGGGGAGGGGAGGCGTTGCTGGGGTGCTGCTGGAGGGAGCAGCCACTGGCCTGGGCGGAGGGCACAGGGTAGGTAGAGCGGCGCTGACTGGCAGAGGCGGGCCTCGGGGCCTCCGCTCGGGATGAAGGGTTAGGAGCGGGGTAGGACAAGTTCCGGGCGAGGGAGGGAAAGGGCTTGAAGATCTTCTGGACGGCGTTGTTGAAGGCCTTCTCCTCAGCGCGGACAATGGTGCCTCTCCTGCTAGCATCGTTGATTAGCGCACCCCAATCACTGTCGCCGCTCTAGTGTGTGTGTGTGTGTGTGGGAGGAACCAAAAAGGCAAAGTTGAAACGGGTCAGAATCAACTTAATCTGCAAGGTATTAGCAAAGAACATCAACGACTGGATTGGAAATGTCAATAAATCCAAGGTGTGTTTGTGTTTATACTAATAAAGAAGAACTAGTCATGGATATAAGCCACGCCCCCACGTATTGTATGACCGCGAAAAACCAACCTTGAGTGTGCGCAGGTGACCCAGAATGAACAGGCTACACCTGGCTCGTGTGATGGTTACATTCATCCGCTGTCTGTTAGCCAGAAACCTGTGGGGAACAGCAAACATGAACATTACACAGTACATAAAGTCAACCTGCAGGGCTAACCTTCACCCTCACCGACAGGGCCAACCATCACCGACACACACGGGGCTAGCCTCCGCTCTTTACCCACACCGACAAGAGTTTAGCCTCACGCTGCGTTCACACTGCAGCGGAGCGGGCGGCGCGGGGCGTCGGCTTCCAATTCATTTTCTATGAAACCGGGCGTTGACGCTCGCGTAGGGCATTGTGGGAAGGCGAGCGGAGCGAAGCGTTGCAAGTTGGATTTTCTCAACTTTATGTAAATGAGGCGCGTGAAAACGCTAGCGTTGGCCAATCGGATTGGTTTCTTGTTTCTTGTAACGTAGCAACTGTTGGTCATGGTAAACATTTCTAGGTTTGACAATTTCAAGATGGAGGAGAAACTTATCGTATGTGTCTGCACACCCAGTTCTGTTCAGAACAAAGTTACGTAATGTGACGAGCCTGAATTTAAAGATTACATTAAACTAATAATGCATGGTGCAGGGTTGCCGACGTTGTCAGTGTCCCTAGGGTGTTTTTATACTTTTAAATTCAGTCTGGTCACATTACGTGACTGTTCTGTGCCACTGCTAGCTTGCTAGCCCAGCCTACAAACGACTGGTTGATTAGGGTGACCAGACGTCCTCCTTTACCCGGACATGTCCTCTTTTCGAGACCTAAAAAAAGCGTCCGGCAGGGATTCCAAAACTGTCCGGGATTTTGACTCGTCGGATATTTGTGTTTCTCTGGGTCTTACACAAACTATTACGCCCATATAAGTTTTGGAAATGGTATCTCCCTTACGTTCCACCTTCTTGCACGAGCTCTGACTGTAGAGAGAACTGTCATTTTGATCAGATAATGCGGCATGCAATAGACGACCAGCTCACCCCCCCCCCCCCCCCCCCCCCCCCCCCCAAACAAACTCAAATTTGGTCACCTTATGGTTGAGTGACCTGTGGCGTAACATGTAGTCTACTGTAATCTTGCACTAGTAAAAATTCTGTATTTTTACACAAATGTTGTGTAAAAGTGGTATTTTGATCGATATTGTGAGTACATGAACCCAAGTCTGCACGCTTGGTCATGCCTACAACAGTGACCTTAGAGAACTACAACTCTGTATTAACTTTTCTAACACGGCCCCCGAGCGTGGTGTACTGTGGGAAGGCAAGCGGTGCAGAGCGTTAACAAAAACGCTGCAGTGTGAACGCGCCGTTACCATCATCAACACATACAGTGACCCCCACCTCCCCCATCCCTCTTGGGTCGTCCCCTCACCCGATGCCATCCTGGCCCGCCCTGACACAGGACACGATGATGCAGTCCATCTCCTGGCCCTGGAAGCCGTCCACAGTGTCCACCTCCACCCTGCAGCCAACACAGCAGGACGCAGCGTCAACAAACACCCTCAACAGAGAGAGGACGAGAGACGAGAAGGACAAAGACTGAGAGAAAGAGAGAGAGAGAAGAGAGAGACCGTATGTGCATAAGCACATGTCTAAATGTGTGTGTGTGTGCGCGCTGGTAGACTCACTGGACGTGTCCGAAGTCCTCCCGCGACATCTCTCTCCTGACGCGCTCCTTCTGCCTGTTGTAAGGGGTGATCACGCCCACCTTCACCTGCTTCTTGTCCAGCGGCACGCCGGCCTGCTTCTTCACGGCCGCCATCACGTGGCTGTTCATCAGCCTCAGCAGCAGCAGCACCAGCCGCGCCTCCTTCTCGTTGCAGAACGACCTTTGGAAACGCGCGCAAACACAGCCAGTCAGCCAACTGGTCACCCATCCGGCCGCACGGCCGACTCTCAAGTCGGGGTCAGGTTCATTCTTGAGCATGTAGCGTCCTTACTCTCTGTCCTTGAGCTCTTGGCCATCCAAAACGTCAAACAGGAGGTAGGGCTGGAAAGGCCAACCGGCAGCGCACCTCTCCTCTCCTGTAGCACTGCAGGCAGACACACACACACCAGGGTTACCCACCATGTTGAATTCTGTAGTGCAGTACTTCGTTTGGTCCACGAAAAGACGTTCGTCGCCCCTTGTTTTCAGGTCAACTAGTCAAGAGCAGCTAATCCAGGTGAGAGGATGGACTCACCCCTACACCCTTGTCCACCTTATAGAGGAAGGGGTTCTAAGGGTGAGCGACTCTTTTCCCCTGTGACAAAGGAGATGTCGGGGCCCCCCACGGGAGACGGGAGAGGGGGGGAGATCTACCTGTCTGTGATGAGCAGGGGGGGGGGGAGATCTACCTGTCTGTGATGAGCAGGGGGGGGGGGGAGATCTACCTGTCTGTGATGAGCAGGGGGGGGGGGAGATCTACCTGTCTGTGATGAGCAGGGGGGGGGGGGGGATCTACCTGTCTGTGATGAGCAGGGGGGGGGGGGAGATCTACCTGTCTGTGATGAGCAGGGGGGGGGGGGGGGGGGGGGAGATCTACCTGTCTGTGATGAGCATCTTGTTGTAGATGTGCTTGGAGGGGAACTCGCAGATGTCGGGGTGCATGCGGTACTGTTTCCGTAGAAACACCACAGGGCTGGGGCAGCCCTGCTCCTGGCTGAGGAGCCTCAGGCGCTGACACAGCCGGGCCATCAGAGACTGGCTGTAATCCAGCTCCTTCGCTTTCTGGGAGAGGGGGGAGGCGCAAGGGACACAGAGTGAGAGACCACACTACATGGGATAGAGAGAGAGCGTGCGGGTTGCTGAACGCGTTTTGAACCCGCTTGCAGTGGGAGCTGCAGTACCTGTGAGACGACAGTAGGGGGCAGCTGGTTGGGGTCTCCCACCAGGATGAGTGTGCTGCAGCGGTAGAGCATGGGGATCAGGGTCTCCGTCTCTGTGGCCTGACCTGCCTGGGCATCATGGAAACCCAAACACGCATGCGCACGAAACGACACAGACACATGGGTATGATGTCAGTCAGGTAAAGTCTTTTTTTTTTATGAACAAGGTGGAAAAAAATTATTATACAGCTAGGTTTATTCACTTACATGATAAGAAGAGGATACTACTTTAAAAGGCTGCGATCTTTCTCATCCTATCTAACCCCTAGCGGCGTTCCGACTCTGACCTCGTCCACGATGACGCAGTTGAAGGGTTCGTGTCCGAGGCGTCGAAAGGCGGACTCTAGGACCATGCTGCCGCTGGTGCTCAGGGTGGAGCAAATGACGTGAGCGTCGTTGAGGACCCTGGCCTGCATCGCCTGCTTCATACTGCGACTCTGGGAGGGGGAGGAGGGACAAGGGGCAAGGAGAAAGAAAAAGAGTGAGATGGTGGAATGGATATTTCTAGAAAGTTCTTGCCCTTGAGACTAATTTGTGTTTTATTTACAATGTTGTCTGATTAGGAGGTTACTAGTGGATATGTTGTTGAGGTTAGAGATATAAAACAGTCTCTCACCTGCTTGAGCTCACTGCTGAGGGCTTGTCTGTCCTTGGCCAGTCTGGCCTTCTTCTCAACCAACTCCCTGTACTGCATATACATCAGGAAGAAATATATCAGCAGTGAAAAAAACTACAATTCCCTCTTTTATTATTATTCTCTGAAAGGACTACCTAGTGGACAAAATGAGTGGAGGTAATGTATATACTGGGCTCTGGCGGCCCCTTCTGGTGAAGAATAGTACACGTGGCTGTGATCGGTATTTTAGGGATGCGTGTGTCAGATTTGGGCTTTGTCTTTTGATTCCGTCTGTGTGTCGTGTGTGTACCTTAGGACTGTCCTTATTTGCACGGCTGATCTCCCTGGAGATATTGTAGATCCACTCCTCAAGTTGAGCTCTGCGCCGGTGTACGTCTGGGTTTTGTAACATGGCCTTCTCTATTGGGACACACACAACAGGTCAGCAATAGTCTGATGAATAACTACTACGCTCCGAGAGGCGGTCTTCTCGTGTCGTTTCCCATTTCGATAACATGCATGTGTCACCTGTTCGGCTCTTGATCTGGTTGTCCAGGCTGAAGTCAGCGAGCTTCTTACTGATGACCTTCTCGCTGCCCAGTCTTACTAGGTTGATGTCCCCGCAGTTGCCTGCACGCAAACACACACAAGTGTCACCACAGGCTGACTGTCGGCCCCGGCGCGTTCCTGTGTCGGCGTGCGTGTAAAAGAGAGGTACCCTGGGGCCGTTGCGGGAGGCTTAGACTCTTAAAGGCCACGATGACCTTCTTCATCAGGTTGTCAATGGCGGCGTTGGAGGGGGCGCAGAGGAGGACCCTGAGACGACGGGGCTTGGAAAGGCGGTTGGCGGAGGTAGGGGCCATGCTCTGAGCACCCTGCGAGGGATTATCAATAATGTAGCCAAAGACGATTTTGTCACGCAGTGATATTCATTTCAACATCATTTTATCCATTTATTTGGTGTTTAAAACGAGTCCGATTAAACCTACTATCAATGGTAGGATACTACTGTTTATCCTGGGACGCACTTCTCACCTGGCACAGTGAAATCGCGTCAGAGGTGCGAAGACCATCACCACAATGTGCCAGGTGAACTCAATCAAGCACACCTGGGTCTATGTGCGCCTGGCGCTACCGCAAGTCTTACCCCCGAGAAGAGATTCATGAGCAGGCCTACGATCGCCTTGCTCTTGCCCGTTCCTGGAGGTCCGTGGATCAGGCAGACCTTGGGGCCCTTGGCCTGGTTCCTGACAGCAGATGCCCCGTTCCTTACGGCCTTCAGCTGATCTGAGTTATACTCCTGAGAACACCACGGCGAACGTGGTTCAATCACAACACGCCACACAAACGTTTCCAGTTACTGTCACGTGTCAATGTCACGGAAAGGCACACGCACAAACCACTAAATGTAAAACTGTACTGTTACCTACTGCCTGGTACACTGGAGTGGAACTAAATGGGGATAAGCATCCTCCAGTGAACCAACTTCTTACTAGCTCATGAAATAATTACACTATTTATATCTCTTGTACTATTTTTCTTTTTATATTGTAAATTATTTGGTAAATTATATTACTTTATATTTTATTTTATATTTTGTATTAGTATTAGGTAGACTTTTACCTTTTGTATAGTTAGATCACATATTTAAGTTTTAGGATTCCTATATGTTTAATGTATGCACCTACCTGCCAAATTAAATTCCTTGTCTGTGCAAAATTTCATGGCGAATAAAACCCTTTCTGATTCTGAAAGCCTCCCTTATAAAACCTCAACTTCAGAGGCTGAATGACAAAGCAAACAATTAGAACTCACTGGCAGGTTGAGGGCGGAGCCGTCGTCCTCGCCAGGGGTGAAGTAGGAGATCTGGGGGGCCAGGAGGGACCTGTTCAGGGGACTGCTCTTCAGACTGACCAGGGCCCTGAACTCCCGCAGTGTGCTGATGAGGGAACCCACCACATCACACCGCACGGGCATCTTGTTCACAGACGTGACGTTCCCACAGGTCTTGATGATCATGGTGATGGTGGGCTGGCCTGGGAAGGGGTGTTGGATAGATCAGGCAGGAAATGAATACTTGAATTAAGGGACAAACATGCACAACTAGGGGGGGGGGGGGGGGAAACGAGGGGGGAATACAACTTTGATCCCGTGACATTCCGTTTCCTTAACATTCCAGGCGATCATCCTCACCCTCGCTTTGGACGTTGGACTTGTGGACACAACCGAAGTATGCCTTGGGCTCCAGTTGCTCTTGCTCATGTATAGAGTAAGCTCCAGTGTTCTGAGGCAGCCACAGGACCACCAGGTCATCCTCCTTAGGGTACAGGTGACGCGACTCTTCATTGGGAGTGAGGACCGCTGAGAGGGAAAAGGTTGAGGTGAAGCAGGCATGGGACAAAATAATTCCTAGCTATTCCAATAACTAGCACTGCCAGACCAGACCCCGTTGAAAGATGAGACGTCGGTGAACTAAGCCAAGTTGTGCACCACTGTCGTCAACATTGGATTGAGGCTATCATTGGAATAAAATATGGCTTTCAACGGGTTTGAGTTTTGAAAAGTTAAATGACTATTAATCGTTCATCCTCTAAGCAGTAACAGGAATTTGTGGCTTTTTCACAAAAGTTACCCTCGAAATTGACGTTCCATACACCGTTGCGGAAGTCATTTCCGACCAAGTTCAGCTTCATCTGTCTTGTTCCACTGTTCTTCTGCCAATCAGAGCAAAGCTGACGACAGAGAGACAGAAACCAAGCATTAACTGCAGAACATAAATCTCCAAAAAGGATCCATGAACACTTACAAAATAGGCAGTCATTTGTTTTTTATTGGGTTTGCCTTACGACCTACTACGTGGGCTATTCAACATAAGCATGCAAAGAATTCTACACAACACCCACCTCTTCAAACGCATTGATGAGCAACAAAGGGTAAAAGGTCTTGTAGTACTCATCAAAGGACTTAAAGTGTGTGCCCACTGGCACCAACGGGAAGGCACACAGGTCTGTAGGCGCTCCAAACTGCTTGTAGTTGGTGAACATATCGTAGGTCCACCTTAGAATGTTCTGGATAGGGGTGGAGGGGTCCAGAAGGATGTTCGGGTCCCTTGGTGGTGCCTGTTTGGCTATCACAGGAGCTTCGGGTCTGGAGTAGATCTTAGAGGTAGAGGGGCACTGGGGGAGGGTTGTAGGTGGGATGGGTTTATGTAATGGTTGTCTTGGTGGAGGCATCTGTACAGACGGTGCTTGGGGGGGCGGGTGAGGCTGGGGGGCACCAGGTCTCCGGGCAGGCTTGGGGGGCCTGATGAACCTGCCCCTTCCCGAAGCGCAACCAGCCGGACCCGCGTCACTCTTCGCAATGTCCTGCCCCAACGAAGCACTTCTGGAACTTGACGTTGAAGCATAGATCTTGGTGGTGGACGGCTTGGCGTTCCTGGAAGACATCGGAGACATTCCTGGTTTCAGGAACAAGCGCTCGTCGTTCTGAGCATCTGCGGTGGCAGATAGAGGCGCAGGCGGTTTTTTAAAACCGTGGTTTTGATCTGCCTGCAGGTCGCCTGGCAGATCTTCTCCATCCGCGGGCTCCTGGCTGTCTCCGTCAATATCCATGTCTACAGGATCTCGCTGCGTATAGAATTCATCTTCATTTTCCTCCATTTGGGAGGACATCTCCATATCTGTGGGCCCTGTTTGAGTGTACATCATCCATTCATAGTCGTAATCATCATTACCAAGCATTTCATCCCCCCTGGCAGCCTGACCAGAGCTGCTAGCAGTGACATCATCTTTCCCATGGAAACATTTCGATATTTGAATATCTGTGCTGGATAAGGCGGTGCTCAATGTGGTGGGAGATTCTGGCGCGTTCCCATTCATCGCTGCTTTGAAAACCTTCTTCTCCGGATCTGGCTGGGAGCAAGGCAGGGGATCATCTTCATCCTCCTCGTCTGAAAACATGAGTGGAAGGGCTCGTCGCTCGGGATCTTTCTTGTTCTTCCCACGGGTGTCTTCCTCAGCATTCTCCCCGGGGTGTGCTGGGGCCCCCGGTCCCCCCCCCTGCTGCTTAGACTTGGCCTGCCTGAAGAACTGGCGTTGCTTTGGGGGTATGAGCTTCCTTTTAGTACCCGGCACTACAAGCGTGTCGGAGGTCCGGACTTTGGCCTTCTTGGTCTTTCGGGTGCGCTTCCTCCCTGCCTGTTCTACTTGAACTCCTTGGCCGTGGAGTCTCAGCTGGTCCACGTAGTCCCGGGATCGCTGGGACAAATCAAAGGCCTTTCGTTCTTTCTTTTTAAGGCCTAGCTTCTCCGCCGTGGACTCGGGCTCCTTGGCCTTACGGACCTTTCTTGGGGGTACAATCGCTGGCATGGAGGTAGATTGGGCTGGCCTTGAATTGGAGGCGGAGGAGGAGGAAGCCTGGGTCTCTTTCTCGGTCCTGGAGGAGGTAGGCTTCGAGAGAGAGGGTCGGGTCTCCTTCTCTATCCAAGTGGAGTCAGAAGTATGGTCTGCTTTCTTGGGAAGCGGCATGGTAAACTGAGGGGCAATCATTGCATGTTCTTTGGATCTCCTCTCTTCATGGTCAGGTTTCTTCCTCCGGGCTTTAACAGGAAGTGGTTTCGGTTCTACAAAAATATCCTTTTTTGGGACAATGGCGGCACGTTTAAGATCTCGAGAAGGCCTCTTCTGCTTGGCTATCCCCTCCTCTGCCTCTAGCATGGCTCTTTCTATGTCTTCATCTGAAATTGGTTGTGTGTCGTTTTCAGGAAAAGCTGAGGTTTCACTAAACGCTGGTCTGATGGGACAATCATTTTTAGTCTTGGGAGGAATAACATGCTGCACATTGTCGTTCTCTAGACCCGAGTCAGCCCAAGCAGATACAACATCTTCCTGCGTCTCAAACTCAAACACCTGTGATTCGTCCCCCTCATATTCACGACACGGGCTGTGGTTCATGCCAGAGGGTTCGCTCTTGATCATTTTCTTCACAAAAAAAAGGTCTTCTCCTGACCCCCCATCGCTTTCGCCATCGCCATCCGATATTACAATGACATCCTCTCTTGTTTCATTGAACACGGATCTGTCAAGTTTGTGACAACTGCCAGGAGGTATATGGGGTTTCACGTTCGTTCTTTTCAACACCGAGGGGCGAGTATTGTCGACGGATTCGCTTTCAGTGGAATCAGCAGGGGGGCTCATAACTTCTCTCCTTGTCCTGTCAGAGTTAGATGTGGAGGGCTTGGGACTTTCTGTCTCGTCTCTGCTCCGACGCTCAAAAGCCACGCTGTTCTTTACGCCTGCATTCTTGTTAGACATCAGCTCACTGAGTTTGGATTTTAATTCCAGAATTCTTCCCAGATCTGGTCTCAAAGAGGACTTCTCGGGGATCGGAGGTGAAGCAGAGATGTCTTTCGCTGTTGCAGGATCCTCAATAAATTCCTTCTTCAGCGATGGTGCTTCCAGGAGTTGTGCGCTACGATTGCTGCCATCATGGGGAGCATCTTCATTGTAATCCAACGACACTTCCTCTTTAATGGGACGGCTACCTACTATTAAACCGCTTGGCCCAGGAAGGTCAGATGGTGCACAAACAGGTGGTGATGCATGGCCGGCATTCAAGGCGTCAGCTGGCGGGGTGATTGTTCTAGCTGGTTTGTCCATCATCTGCCTGACAAACTGCTTCAAACAGTTCTGCAGATGCTTGACCTCTGACCCTTTCAGTATCCAATCCTTTTGAGGGCCTCTGATCTGCTGGTTCAAGAGATCCAAGAAATGTGAACACTTGGCGGTCTGTTGAGGGGTGTTGGAGCACAGCTTGCTGCCTTCCTTAAGCAGGGCCCGGATGAGAGCCATGCAAGCCTGAGGCACTGCCCTGTTCGAAGCCGTCTTGCGAGGCGGTGGCAACCTCGATGATGAAGTGGAGGAGACAGAGTGAGAGCTTGGTACTTCCAAGCCCTTGAAAGCCTCACCGGGAAGTGTAGCCGTCTTCACCAACACCTCCACCCAGTTGGGGGCGCAGTAGTAAAGCATGTTCATGCATCCACTCTCCAGGTGCAGATTGATGATGTAAACGAGAATGAGGGTAAAGAACTCGGAGACCTTGTCGCAGGTAGATCGTCGTTCCTGCCAGTCCCTGTTCATTTCTTCGCATAGATAGTGGATGACCTCGTTGATGTGTAGGTTGTTGAGGTCCATGATGGACTTGATGAAGGGGATGAACCACAGGAAGGTACTGTTGTGGATGCGCAGGGCCTGACCCAGATCAGACTGCAGGTAATTCACCAGACAGTTCATTTCCTCGTACACCACGCTGCCGTCCGCACCATGGGAGCGTCGCCCTCTCTTTTCCTTAAGAGAGAGAGACACAGACAGAAAGGGAAAGAGATGGAGAGGGAAAGAGAGTTCTTTGTTACCTCGTACACCAGAAATCACTGAGTTCCCAGGTACCCTATCCTCTACCCTATTGATAACCTGTACTGCATCTTGTTGATTTATTTCAAATGTAATGGTTAACTCTAGCCTGGGAACCAGACCAATCTGCAAGCTCATGGTTCATTTGCTCTGGCAAATGGGTCTGGCCGCCCTACCATTCCAACAGATTTCCTTCCGACATGAAAAGTGCCGGGCCAATCATAACCGTTGGTCTGATATGTGGCGGGTTTAATCCAAAGAGGAGGCCTTTTGGTAAGCAACAGGGATGATGTTTCAATGCTGTGATTTGAATTTTGCTATTTGCATTTGCCAATTGGTCGGGCGATGCCAGGCTAGGTTAACCCAAGTGTATCTGAGGGAGTGTGTGCTTCGCTGCTTGCGAGTCTCCATTAACAAGGACCATGGAATTGAATCCCAGAGATTGACTTCATTGTGTGCCATAAAGAAATATATTCGCAAGCTATGATTATACTAAATAACCTTTTCCCTGGCCTTGACTTTCTGACGCTCTTGATTAACAGCCCACGGAAAACTCTTGGAATCACCCTGCAGGAAACATAAGGAAGGTTTAAGTCCAAGAGGTCATCACATAACTCAGCACAGGACTTTACTAGTGGTGTTACACCGGGTTTTGAAACGGGTCTCCCTGCAGTGGGCTCCCTCCCACGTCCAAAATGTACGGGCAGATAAATCCACGGACACATTTTTTACATTTCCGGTTTGGAGTCAAACACTCTCAAACAATCAGTCCAAAATACATCATGGTGAGAATGTAGCTTCAGCTATGCTACCTTGCTCTGGTCTGGGATGTTAGCACAATACACCATTTGACTGCATGACACCGTGCTATCATCATCATCATCATCAAGCACAGGCTCCACTTTGACTTGCGGCCTATAGAAACGCGGGGGGGGGGGGGGGGGGGAGAAACTCATTAGTTATCCATCAAATTCAACAAGAAAAGGGAGATCATGTATAAGTATAGACATCATGTGCAAGTATATAAACAGAAACGTTCGTACATCTGAGATTCCTTTCTTATGCAATCAATCTCTTTCATGTAGCTGGAGCTCTCTGTGATAGTCGTGAAGGCAGGGATGGGCTCTATCTGACCCCAGATCCTGGAGCCCAGCCGGTCCAAGATCACCATGAAGCACTGCAGGGCCGGCCAGAAGGGGTCCTCCTTCCCATCTTGCTCTTCGTCTGCGGGGGAGGGAGCAAACATACATCAAGACAGCTCCATGAGATTAACGCTCCCTCACTGAGTAATGTTAAGTAAAGGCATGCCTTTAACTTTTAATATCTACAACAACAATATCATTTCACAACCAAATCTCTCTGGCAAAAAACAAAACAACAACAACAATTGTAAATATGTTTGGAAGATTCAAGCAGTTCGATAACTAATTAAACAATACAAAAGAAGCATCGTCATCGACTTGTCAGCTTCACCGACAAGTTACTTACCCTCCATGTTATTCTCCATCGTATTGAGGATACACTGGAGTATGTTGGCCTGTTTGTCTGGTCCTAGGAACAGAGAGTCCATGGCCTGTGTGTCCAACTGGGTCAGAAGCATGCAGATGCCTGAAGCCAAGTGAGGAAAAGCACAAATGCTTCAGACATTTCCTTATCTCACAATATGCTTTTTACGGTTACAGAGATCAAAATTGCGACCATTTTGGTTGCGTATGGTCCATAAATTGTATCTGTGAGACCTCAAAATATATTTGGGAGCATTTCTGCAAGTGCAAATAATCATTATGGTGCGACCTGTTTTCGTTTCTTTACAAAACGCTCGCTAATTAGCTTACTACACAGTATGTGCCTGCTGTGAGCTGATACAGTGACCGGTCCACTGTTCTATCCATCCAACTTTACATAAATAAATCTAACATCAACATTTTAGTTGTGATGCTGTTGTGGAAAAAACATCATACTGTTGTAATTATGAAGATGGTTAATGATTATGGACTTAAAGATATTTGTAATCACTCTTTGGTGTATGCTATATTATTGGAAACCATATTATTACAAGTTATATTATAGGAAACCAGATGCAAAGCTGTTTGCTGATTATTGTTATTCCTAAACAATAGTAGGAGACATGAAGCCCAAAATATAAGGTTTAAATAATTAAAGGATGAGTGGGGGAGAGGAGCATGTGTATGCTTTCATAAAGGACCAGGACGCACAGCTATGACTTATGAGACATATTTGTGGCCTTTCGCCCAGAAGCCTAATGCAGCTGGCTGTTCAAGGTCAGAAAGAGCCTAAATTGGAAGAAGTGTCTATGTAGGAAAGTACCTGTTTTGAATCCCCTGAGACAAGGGATCCGCTTTGTAAGATTACCTAATGTCTACGAAACCAACAAATATCGTACCATATTAACATACAATGGGGAGAAGACTATATAAGTTAAATTGTCCGGAGAAAACTTCAGTCTGATCCCGGGATCACGCTCACGTTCTATTGCCAATCTTTGTTACCTGAGAACCAATAAAACACTTTGCATCAACCCTGCTGAGTTCCAGTGCTGTTTTTACATCTTGAGAAGTGACTGAAGACGTACAGAACTTTTGTTTCATCAATGCTTCTTAATATTCGATTGGATGCTCCGAAATGTTTGCAGGTGCTAACTTTTTAACCCTTGTGCTGTCACAATGACCCAAAGGTTCACAACGACCCATCGGCGTGTTGCGCCAACTTTACCCAATACAAAAACAAATAAAAAGCATTTTATTTTAACCTTCGCGGTGTGGGGGGTGTGAGACAGCCCGACGGTTAAAAGAAATTGCTTCACTTTATTTTTGTATTGGGACTGAAGGGTCACAATGACCCTAAGGTAACACAAGGGTTAAAGTTGGGAGGACCAGTACTACCAAGTAAAAAAGTTAAGTTTTAAGCCCTGGGTTATGATGTGGAAAATTAAACCACACTGTTGAATTGATGAAGATTGATTAAGATTAATAAGGAAGCTCTTGAATCACCCCTTTTAGTATTGTTCTATATTAATGGAAAACATATATTAAACTGTTGACTGACAATCAATATCACTGAATTACACAAAGGTATTGAGCATGTGTGTGATCTGTAACAGTGGCTGAGGAGCAGGGGGGAGGGGCTACCCGGGAACAGATGTCTTCCTTCTTAAACAGAGGCATAGGCTAGAAGTCAAGGTTTTTGGCCCTACGCCCAGAATCTTATCTTTAGTCAACAAAGGGCCCAGACAAACTAAGGAAAGCCACATTTTGGGAAAACCAAGCACTAGGCCTAAATTGGGATGATTCACAGTTGTTATTACCAATAGAAACATAACTCATGAGAATAGGAGGGGCCATTAAATAGTATATAACTGGATACGCGGGGGGGTAAAAATAAGTTGGGTTTCAGGGCCTGCTCACGTTTATTGGGATTTTTGTTTGTCTTGAAGACCAATAAACATTTTGCATCAAACTTTGCAGTGTTCCAGTGCCATTTTTTCACTTTAAAGATAGATTGAAGACTTGGATAAAATTACACGACATGAGCTGATAAAGTGACCAGTCCACCGTTCTATCAAACCAATGTTACATAACCAACTAAACGTCATCTTTACATTCTAAACTTTAATGCAGGGTTTTGATTGGTTAATATTACCCATCAATCACTCCTTGTCACTGCGCTCCGTTGTCACGTGACAGGGAGCTAACTAGCGTGCAAAATAAATTTATGTAAAAGTACAACCAAACTAAATTGAGATTGACGCCTCACCTAGCCAGTAATTCTTGTCGTTCTTGTCGTACAGATGCGATGGCAGCATTGTCATCTTTTTGGTGGGGTCGTAAGTGGGGTCAATCCCCTGGAGGTTCCGGGAGATTCCAAGCTCCACAACAAAGAACATGCAGGAAAATGTCTCCTGGAGGTCATAGAAGTCATCTCTGTCCACGTTGCCCAGAGACCTGGCCACATTGATGGCCCACCGCCTCACCTAGGGAGGAGGGGAGGAAAATATAGGAGATCATGTAGATTTTGAATATGTAGAATAGGTGTTACATTTACATTTACATTTAGTCATTTAGCAGACGCTCTTATCCAGAGCGACTTACAGTAAGTACAGGGACATTCTCCCCGAGGCAAGTAGGGTGAAGTGCCTTGCCCAAGGACACAACGTCATTTGTCACGGCTGGGAATCGAACTGGCAACCTTCAGATTACTAGCCCGACTCCCTCACCACTCAGCCATCTGACTCCCTGTTACTATTCTATAACCCTCAACCCTTTCAAGGAGACCTTGAGAAATGTACATCTCACCACCACGGTAACACAATCAGCATCTGACAATAGTGTGATGGTACAATTAATATATGTCCATTGCATGTGTATATTTACAAACTATTTTACAACGAGCAGTACCGTCTCATTGGGATGAACTAGGAGGAGGTAGATGCCTGGGTTTTTTTCAGTAACCTGAAAGGATTGGTTTGATTTCTCCATCTTACAAAGAGCCTCGACACACATGTCACCTGGTGGACAAAAGCACATGTGAAGGAGACTGCAGCCCAGCATGTCTATGTCAAAGAAAAGAAAGTGGGTGTAATGCTCCTTATATACAATGACAACAGTACTCCACGGGTCTCTACAGAAATACACCCATGTTGCCCTTCAGAAGAGAACATTTAAGTGAATTGGTTGTTGTGTATCAAACTCACTCAGTTCTCGATCAGCCATTAGGTAGGGGTATTTCAGGATCTCAAGCAGAGGGAAGCGTAGGACATTAGCATACTCCGCTGGGTTCGTTTTAGACACTTTGGTCTCCTCCTGATTATCTTCGATGACCCAGAGGTCGTCATCCTCCAGCTCCTCTTTTGAAAACTGAGAGAAGTGGCTGCGGAGCCGAGATGTCTCCAGCTTCCAAAGCCTCTGTTGAGAAGAATGGGAGGCGACAGGGTCAATGGAGAGATGGAGAGATAAAGATGGTGACCAAAAGTTGATCAAAAAAGGTAATATTCAGACAATAGAACATAGCTCTAAATGCTTATTTTCCCCATATAGACACCAGCGTGCACAACACATCTAAACTGTCACCTTATGCAGTGCAGGGAAGTTTTCCCTCGCTCTGTGGTACTCCAGAACACACTCGTTGCAGAAGCAGAGGTCCGCGTTGACCGCCTCCTCATCTTCGACCGAGAGCGAGCCAGAACTGTAGCTCTGGAGCAGCTCTGCTGCACCATTTTCTACTGACGTGCACCAGCGACAGGTACTCATCTATAGGAGAAAAACAGACAGGTAAATAATGCTGATGGTCAGAGCACAGGAAACTCATTGGTAAATAACGGCTGTCAGTGATTTACATAATGTCATATTTAGATAAACAAAAGGCTCTCAGGGTTCGACTTTTTAAGTTACACATTCAATGTTTATATCATGCGTCCACTTTTCTTATAAAGCCTCATGACTCCTTTGCGCTGCACACTTTGTTGACATGCTAACTCACATGTAGAAGAGAACTGCTTTGTTGACAAAGCAAACACGCAAACGTTAACTCAAAATTAAAAGTGAGGGAAACTTCCTTTCCTCGGAAAAGTAACTCGTTAGCTGAATAGCTACTCTAGACAGCTAACTAGCTAGCTAGTTGCTAAAATAAGTCTAGTAGTAGTTAACCAGAGAGAGCGTTACAGTACGTAGTTTATCAATGTTTTCCCGGAATACGGTGTGGGTTTTTCGACCAAAGCAAACCTTACCATAATTAAACGGTGTGGAATATAAAAGGTGCATTAAATCGATGTAGCAGACAAACAGCTCCGTTCCAATAACATGAAATGGCATTCAACTACTAGTAGCTACATTCTGTTTGATTCCATCTCAAAAAATCTCCGCCGTTACCTTCTCAAGCGAAGTTGCTAACTGGTGGGGAAGTGACGTTCGGGTTCTGCCCTCTTCCGCCTTGTTCTGTCTGATACTATTCCGCCCTGCAGAAGTGAAACTGAGAAAAATGACTTCAAAGTTCTTTGACTATCCAGCCAGATGTGTTTAGTGATGTTCAGGTTAGTGGTAGTGCACTGATTGAACATATATTAATGAAGTAATATTTATTCATTAAAAAACACGGCCACAGATTTGACCCATGACCCCGAAATAGCTATACAGTAAATGCAGAAGCCAAGTGCAGTAACTACAGTGTTGTTTTCCAGTTTTCTTTGTATTTTCAGTAAAACAAACTATTTTGACTATTTAAATATTTTGTAAATGTATTTAATAATCGAGTTTTTTTGCCATGGTAACTAATTAATTTTGATCAGTCTTCAGTATTTTACACAATTACTTAATTCAAAAGTACACAAAATAACATGAAAGAAATGAAAGTGAAATACGCTAGTCATCACCTAACCTTCGCTAGCTTGAGTTAAGGCAGAGCCTGTTTAAGTTTCTATATTAGACATTGTCTGGTTAAGGTAAGGTTTACTATCTTATCACCGGTGGGTTTAGCGCAGTTGGTTTCGTAGCTCATTAGCACATTACTTAGCCATAATCTGGATATTTTCTTTTAAGTGATAGTTCCAGTATTCTTTTCCCTCTAGATGCAATTTCATTCAGGTGAGAGTGGTGATAAATGAGCTCGAAATATGGACCAGTAGAATTACTTGTAGACTGCAGTAAGTGCATACAATGAAGGGGCAAACAGCGCCGTAACTACACTTACTGCCGTTTGCCTCGGTTTTAAGTGTGCTTTGATAGTTACTGCAATTCTTTATACACCTTTTCTCGAAAACGGAGCAAGATTGAACTCTGAAACCTTGTCACAAAATAAAACAGATATTGAGAAGTTCAATTTCACTTAAAACTTAATTTTGAAGTTACTGCGGTTAGCCTTTGCACGAGTTGCATGCTCACACAATAGTATTAACATTTCATTTTAAAAGACATCACACGGTGCAATCTTGTAAAAAATAAAAAAGTGAAATTCCACACTATTAACTACAGGCATGCAAACAGGTCAGGGGTAAAAAAAAAAGGTGAGAAGGATACGGCGAACCCCCGACCCGCTATAGGGGGGTCCGGGGGCATGCTCCCCCGGAAGAAAATGTATTAAATTTGAAAGTTAAACGCATGAATCTGGTGCACTTTGAAAGCAAAATTAAGAGGCTAGATCTATGTAGAATATGTGCTCTTGTAAACAATGTCATTGTCTTTCAACCATAAAGATTTTTTTTTGTATAGCATACATCATAAAAAACAATTAAACAAACAGGATTACCTGTGTTGAACTACTTTAAAAAGCAAAAGTCAAAAGCATCACTTACTGTAAAGGTAACACACATCCAATAGACATCATTTTTTATATTGGATTACAATTGTTTCTACTCGATGACGTCAAATGGGTCCCTAAACCTCTCCCCACTCTGCCTCTGATTGGCTGTGAGGTTTAGGCATTAAGAGTGACGATTGGTTCCAGAGCCAGTTGTAAAGTTGGGAAGCACAGGTAAAATGCTGTGTTGCCCCGCCCCCATCGGATCTGCACGATTCACGTAAGTTACCCATTTTGGTTTCAAAAAGGTGAGTCTCACCTAAAGGTAAGGAGTTTGCATGCCTGTATTGTTTGCACCTTCCGGCCACAGTCAATTCCGTGTTTGTGTAAACCTACATGGCGAATAAAACCAAATTCTGATTCTTCTGATGACCGAAGGCCTGTCTCCTTCAAATTCAACAAACTGTAGCTTTACATTATGCTGCCCTCAAGTGGGGAAACTGAAGAACTGGCAGTGATGTCAATTCTCTGCAAACTGTCTTGTAACAGAACTTGCCTCAGCCTTAACACTTTAATATTTTCAAAAGACGCTTTCTGGTCAAATAAAAAGCTAAGAATTTTGGATTTAAGTTACACTTTTAAAATAGGGAATATTTATAATTAGACCAAGGATAACTTAAGTCAGCTCAGAAAACAACTGTACTTTAATTGGTAACCATCTTTGCAAACCTCCCATTTGCAAAGGTTATTCTGACCACTTGTGGTTGTGGTCAGTCAGACTCTTATTTCACTCAGGGTTTTTAACTGATCACATTAGCCATATATTAAATGGAAAATTGACACTTCACTTTTAAATTAATCAGTCCAGTTTGGAGTGCCCTGACAGGGCCCATTGAGCTCACTCCTGCCCAGCCTTGAGTTTCTCCTCAATTGTGTGATCCCTCTTTAGCCTCCCATGCAGGGAGGGCTCTTGGCCAGACTGGGGTGGCTGCCTCACTGCTGCGGGCTCTTAGCTTGGATAGTCAGAGCTGTGGCGCTGTATTAGTTCAAGTTCAAGTCTTTTATTATTAAGGAGAGGCCATCAAAGCTTGGACTGACCACAAGGACTCTGAAATGGGACTCGGAGCCAGAGGGCACGGTGTGCATGTGGCTTTCATTGTGAACTCTTAAGTGTTCAGGCTCAAGAGCCTGGGTGAGCTGGGATTTGAAGTGGGCTAAAGTCCTCGTAAAGGTAGAGGTGGTCGAAATGTGACGAGCACTGCAGATAACAGTGGACAGCATCGGGGTCAATGCTATGAACCTCTCAACCTAAAAAGAAAACAGAATTGTACGTATTAGCCAATTGTAGTACAATTGGCTCATGCAGGCATGCAAACAGGTCAGGGGGAAAAAAGGTGAGAACGATACAGCAAAAATTTCTTACATTTTAAAGTTAAATGCATCAATCTAGTGAACTTTGATAGCAAAATTAAGAGGCTAGATCAATGTAGAAAACCTCTCCCCACTCTGCCCATGATTGGCTGTGTGGTTTTCGGCATTAAGAGTGACAATTGGTTCCAGAGACAGTTGTAAAGTTGCGAAGCACGGGTAAAATGCTGTGTTGGCCAAGGACACAAGTGAAAATTTTGGTTTCAAAAAGGTGAGTCTCACCTAAAGATGAGGAGTTTGCATGCCTCTAACTAGCACTCCAAAGATCAGAGTAACACTCATTAGGCATCTCCCTCTCCCATTTCTTGGTGAAAAAGAGACATGGTAAACAGTGGTACATAAACACAATTTATTTATTCAGCCTGATATGGGTTACAAATGGAAAAAACTATGATAAATTAAGAGAAATGCTTCCCTTTGTGGAGATATGATATGACAGTTCAAATCACTTCAGAGCCTCAACACACAGCCCTACTGCACCACCCTGGTGGTGAGGAAAACAGCTTAGAAAAATGCTACGATTGACCAGAGGTTTTATATACATAAACACACACACATATATATATATGTATATATACACATATATATAAACATTTTTCCTCTCAGCAAATCGTTTGTTTTATCCCCCAATGATGTGGAACATTGTCTTTAAAAGGCAGGTAAACAGAAAGATTCAAATTTCATGTTCTCTTTATAACTTCAAATAGAAAATAAGAAAAAACAAAACAATTTCCCAGGAAACTTCGATCCCTGGAAGATTTCATAAAACACTTCCTTATATACCTCGAGGAAGCCTAACCCAAAAATATATGAAAAAAAATATTTAACATATAAAGCTCTGTGGTGGTTCTTATGCACTGCCTCAATAATCTCTTCAACAAAAGCAAAAAGACTTTTGAAGCTTAAGTCATTAGCTTTATACTATAGGTGAGGGCATAGATGCTTGCAAGTCAGTTCTGGATCCAAATACAGAGGTTGGACAACCATTAAACACAGACAGATGCTAGAGGGTACCAGAGGCAAAAAATAAACACAAAAACTAGGGGGTTTCTTTAACATGTAACTAGTGTAATTTTTCCACAAAGTGCAAATAATTGTTTATATTACATTTTAACTAGTTATTAAGTTAAATTGTTCTCTTCTGTTATACAAGAATGAAAAAGAGTTACTTTAATTTTCCAAGTTATTGTACCCATTACCAAATAAATCCCCAACTCAATCATTTTCAGCCTCAACCAACTACCTACACCAAAATAAAAGGAACTTACTGAACTAACTCAACCAGCTAACCATGAGTCTGCAAAAACAAAATAAAAGATTCACAAATTTCATGCTGTACTAATAACCAGCCCAATGTTTGTTAATTGATAGAGCCCTCCTTCTCTTACAGTACACGTTTACTGTCAGCGTGCGTTTACAGTTAAAATATATATTAATTTATAATTAAATAGTATGCCTCTTGCACGGACTTGCATGCATTGGGGAGCATTTTGGGCAAGCTGTACAAGAAGGAGAGGCATGTGGCCGGACATTCTCCCGTTGTCAGTTCCCCAGCCAGGTCCAGGCACTCTCTTTTGGTCCACCTGTAAACGGTTTGGCCCTTTTATTCATAGCAACCAGGTCAGTCCAGAAGATGGTGGCTCTCCAGTGTGTTTTCTTGAGTATTTGTGTGTTTGTGTGTGTCTGTGTGTGTGTGATCCTTTAACTCAGTTTCACCAAGGGACCACTGAGATCACTGAAGTTTTGTTCCGAGTTTTCGTTGTCTGTTTCTGTGACATGGAGATTCACAACAATAAAATGCATTAAAAAAACAAAACAACTATCAAGTATCAAACTAAAAATATCAAGACATGTTCTTAAAAACACAAACTGTCAAATATATTTTAGATGTGGAAAAAAAACATGTAGAAGACCTCACCTCGCTTCAGATCTGGTCACTGTGTACTCAAACCATAGGATGTTGGGGATCAGGCTTGTGTCTCGCACCAGAAAGAACTCTGATATCGGCCTGCATTCAAGAGGACATAAGTAATAAAGACTTGTCAGATAAAGAGAAAAAAAATCAAAGAAACAAGCCTGTACGAGTAAATAGGAGCTAGCTGCCAGAATAGAGACTGGTATTGGTTGGTTAACTTTCTAAGTCTGTGCTCTCCCCTGAGATGCGGCCCCGTTCCTCACCAAGCGGCCATCTTGGGGAACAGCGGTGTCAGCACCTCCTGCGTGAAGAAGAACCACACAACCCCGATAGTACTGCCAGTCACTCCTCCATAGAAAACCTGACTCCAGGTGTGGTACAACAGGTAAACCCTGAGGGGAACAATACACACACAAGCATCTTCAGCTTAACCGTTTCACACCACTACAAATCAGACATTGTTGGTTAAACTGGAAAGATCCATTTCTTTAATATTACAATACACACAGTAATAGAATCTCCACAACTTCCTTCTACCATTGCCCCTCTCTTCCTTACCTGCTGTAGGACACCGATAAGGCCATCCCTAACAAGACGATGGACAGTATGTGTCTCCACAGCAACTCCACACACCGAGCATTGTTCGTCTGATGCATTCTAAACAGCAGAGAGGGAGTAACTCAGCACCCATCAACCAATACTGCCCTAACAACTTGTGGAGATCTGAGAGAATTGGATGGATGTCGCACACAGCAGGAAATTCAACCAGCCCATCAGAGAATAAAGCTCTGACCACCCAGACAAAATCACCCATAAAATCTTCCGAGATCTCCAGAAAGATAGGGAAAATACTTTAAAAACTTTAGACCTGTGCGACTCACCTTAAATAAAGAAAAAGAAAGAAGTAAACCACAAAGAACCAGATGAACTGGGAATGACTGGAAGGCATGCCATACTCTGTGTTCAGGGTTGTATGTGTCCCTGCTGAAACAGACAAGAGAGTATGGTGCTGAGTTGAACATGTTTACGGATCAAAGAAGCTGCATGTGTTGGGTTATGCATGTCAACATTGCAGTGTTAAGGTCATGTTTTGAATGTTTGGGTCACCTCCACAAGGGCGTGGCTCCCTAAGAATGTGCTTCAGCAGCCAGTTCACCCCTTCATTCAGCACCAGTCCACCAAAGAAGGAGATCTGTCAAACAGAAGATGGTAAGTTGCGGGGCTTTTTTCTGCTTCGTTATATAGAGACAGTTGGAGAGAGACAGGAAAGCAGGGGGAGAGAGAGGAAGACCTACAGGAAATGGCTTGAGCTGGAATCAAACCCAGGTTTATTTTTTTTACCCAGTAAGCCACTGGGGTGCCCCAGTGGCACAATTAATTTGAATACAAAGATTAAAGAGCCCAGCTCTTTGCATTTCTAACAGCTGTAGATTAGAGTACAGGTGTTTATCAGTATTATTTTGGGCTGAAGCTGAGTTGAAGCAGGTTGTGAAAGAAATGTTGGGCTTATGTACAATGAATGTATTTTAATAGTTGTTTAAAAGTAGTTTACAGTTGGCAGAAAGGGATTTGGGTCAACCTTGATACAATGGAGATTAGTTTGACCATTTGGGGTAGATGCAAGTTTTGATGACCACCTAACTAGGAGACGTGAAGTCTAGAGACGTGAAGTCTGGGTGATTTGAGTTCTTGTCACCTGGGGGGAAGAGACAGATGGTCTGGAGACAATGTGGATTCAACTGTATTGTTTTAAGGAGTTAGCCAATGACAGAAGAGATTTGGTAAAGTTGCATGTCGTATCATGATTGTGGATGGACCAATGACTTTTGACAACTGTGTGGTATAAAATGGTCTGTTCACGATGTTCGGGGGGGGCGTTACCAACACCTATGATGTTGGTAACTTTATTATGTATACGTCATACTTCAAATAAACATGAATTCTCTCAAAATTGTCCACGACAAGGGTTTCACTTACAGTGTGCAGTTCTCGCTTGAAAACTATGAGGGTGACGAAGCCCACGAGAACAGCCATTGGAAGTAGGCTGGTGTAGGCCAACACTTGTCCAGTCAGGTCACCTACAAATCATCAGACACACACAGAAGATGGTTGGTGGGAGGACATTTATCATATATTACAGTTAAGTTAGGGGAAATTCATAGCTCAGTAGAGATGTAAACTGCCCCTCTGGTACCCCCAGGAGGACTTCCTCATGATGGAACAAGTTCAAACTATAAAGTGTTGTAATTGACAGAGGATTGATTTAGAAAAACATGCAATCAACTGTACCTTGCTAACTAGTTAACTGGTCATTGTTAACTAACTAGGCAACGTTTTGTCAACCAGCTTGTCAAACATTGCTAGCAAGCATAGCTTTGCTAGCTAGCTAACAGAAAGAAGCTGATTGATTACATAGGGGACTACATCTGCACGTGCAATACTAAAAGATAAACACGAAAACCAATTTTAACTATGTTATATTTTGTTACGTGTAATATGTGAATACATTGTCATTTATAACGTTTAAATATCAATGTAGCAATTTGGGCTAGTTAGCTTGGCATTGTGGACTTATTTGCTATCTGCGCATGCGGAACTGTCTCATAATTTGGCAGTTGTTGATACGTTGCCTGCAGAGCAGTGTATGCCTAAGCGCACTCCCTGTGTCACTATTCGGCAACTGCTGTTGATCGTGTCCATTCAGTAGCATACCACAGCACTTCTTTTAGGTATCAAACCTGCACGCCTATAACGGACAGATGCAACCGAAAAACTAGGTTCGTTGCGCGCACTTACCGGCAGGGAACTCAACATGGGTTAGAGATATCGACCGCCATTGAGGTGGTGCCGAGCACTGCTCTTCCGACGCCATCTTACCCGGACACCGGGCAATGTGCACTGACAAATCACAATGAAACGCCCAAGTATGTCTACCAATAGTAAACGGAACCCCCTTTACGAAAACGACCCATTCACCATGCCCCCTCCCTCTCCCTCCTCCCTATTACATAAAAAAACTTCACGGGGATATACTGGACTGGTCGACCAATGATCGCACTGCCATGGCATAAATCGTGTCCAATCATGATTCATTTCTACTGGAATATTTATTCATAAAATTAGAAATTAGTGAATGAAAACATTGGGAATCATATATGCAGGTCAAACATGGCTGACGGAATTTGAGGCAATGTCACATTAACCCTAACTCTAAAATTACAACGAGATCAATGTATGTAAGCTGCCTTTCAATAAAATAAAGCGAATAGGCTACTTCTTTGATTGGGAAAAGACCAGGTGAATATATATTTATTAAGAAAAAACAAATTAAGAAAATCGTTTACAGTATGTGCTGGCATTGTAATTTCACAACAGAAAGACATCACAAAACAAGGCATAGGCTATATAGGACACTCGTAGTCTACTGTGAAGAGTTCATTCAAGCGACAGTTTATATAATTCGATTTGTCTTTTTTTTTGGCTTTCTGGAATCTTTATCAAATCAAAGCCAAAGACAGCCATCATACATTTCATCACTACCGAAACTTTGGGAGTTAAAATGTAAAACCATACAAAAACAGAAAGCTGACAAAATAATTACATAGTTATTTTCACCATCTATAATTAATTTGACTGATTCGAAAAGTTCCTATTTGTTTCATTTTTACTGGCATCAACACACAACTATTCTGAATTATTCAGAGATCTTTGAGACAGAGTAATAGTCTCGGACTCTAATCAAAAGACTTAACGGACAAATTCATTCATTCATTAAGGGTTTCAAAACGAAGAAAAAAAACTTGCATGCAAATTCTGATTAAGAAATAAAGTAATGATTCTCGGATTAAAATGGATTACATCCATTTTCAGTTGTCTTGGAGAAACTAATCCCTCAGCCCAAAAGCAGCTGTTTGGCAATGCAATGCAAATAATGTGCAATTATCAATGTGATACATATTGAGACTATACATTACATTTTACAGTAATTTGATTCTTACTTACTCTGAAGTAATAAGAAGTCTTTTCAGTTGATATCAGACTGATAGTTTGCTACAGGAAGCTCTGATACAGCTTTAATTCCAACAAGAAGCTTATAGCAGAACTACAATTTTGAACAGAAAAAACAGCAAGCTAAATTAAAATGTTTGTCAGCGTGCAGATTAGGACAAGTCCGCAGGCGGTTCTTACCAAAATTGTGGGCATGACTACATCTCATTTAAATCGACAAAGTTCAAAGGGAGAGTTTACGTGCTTTTACATTACTTACATATCCAGTAACTAAAATGATTAAGACCTATGCTGTAGTCACTATCCAATTAGCCTACTCTTGATTAACTATAGGGCTAGACAATTATCTGCATTTCATTCTTATTTGTTGGTTGATTAAGTGCAAATGGGACAAAAGGCAAATAAAAGGCTCAATTTACACAGCGTCCTTAAAGTTAGCTTCATAATGAACCAGAAGCAGGATATGGCACCCTAACAGAATTATGAATCCTTTCACAGCTGCCCTGTTCACCTTCCGATTCAGATACAGGCCTTAAATATTGTTGGTTGCCTGGATACAGCTACAATGCAACAAAACTGCAAAGAGACCGCTGAACAAGTTCCAAATGACTTGATAAGCCACCAAACATGAACAGGAAAGCTGTGAATTGAGAGACATTCAAACATAGCCTTGGGTCCTGCTGGGACTTGAGAGGTCTGAGGTACAATAGTGTGGGTATGGGACGAGTGAAAGCAGGACATTTAGATCCAGGATTCACAAAGACTAGATCAAACAAGTTTAGGTTTTGGCAGGAAGGGGAGGGAGGGATTACTGGCTCTAATATACCAACAATGTAGTTTTTACAGACAATTAGTGATTAGAGACAATTGTCCTCACCTTATCACACATGCATGTAAACAGACATTTTGACAACAGTCTGAGTAACTATAACTGATAGTCTTCCCCCTCAAAGCTGCTAATGATCTAGCATTAATAATGTTTTGCATTTCCCCAAGCAGAACAGAATCCAGTCTGCATAATGCAGGCCAACAGCTTCAACACTGGTAGCTTGGCTTCTTCGCGCCCTCAGGGCTTCAGCAACAATTCTACACTGAGAGTGTGAGGACACGCTGGGGTCATAAACATACACTTTCTATGCATGACAGTGCCCTGACTCAACCTTATTACACATTCATTCTCTTGGATGAGTCCCACAATACATTGACGTTCGACTCCGATAGGAATAAATAAACAAAACGAATGGCTGAACGATTACACAGCGCAGAGGTAAAAGCAACAGCAACAGCAGAAGTCCACTAGCAGACTTTGATCAGTGCAAGTCTTCGTTTGGCCGAGGGTGTTGGGATGTTTGCTAAAAGGGATGGTTTCTATTCTCCCCCGCCCCTCCCATCCCAAACTTATAGACATACGTACACAACATAAAACACATTCTGATCCATCACTGCCTTTCACACAGACAAAGAAGGATCGTCAAGGACCGGCGTCAAGTCTAAAAAGGTGGTCGGTCAATGAAAGGGGAGATTTGGAGAATAAAGTCCAACAGGATTCCTTCTTTGTGATGTCCAATAACAGCTGGGTACTTTGAATGGTGATTTTCAGGGCACATCTGTCAGGTGAGCAACAGACACTGATCCGGATATATTAATGGTCTTACTGTAACTGCATTGATGACATGCTAGACTGTTTCAATCCTGTGTAAGGAATGTTCTATACTGTAACTTCCACACTGTAAAATTTGTCTTGATCCTTTTCAGTCATGTTGTTTGAGTCTCAACATGAAAACAAACATTTGAAGTTCATCTTTGCATGGTAGGCCTGACAGCCTGTCCTGGTTCTATTTCTAGTCTAGTCTACCTAATATAGCTTGGCCTGGCCCGGCCCAGTCCGGGTCACACTCTGTCCTGGGTCTAGTCTAGTCTTGCGTGTCCCATCCCGGCAGGTTCCTAGGGTCAGTTGGACCCTGTGGAGTCGCCTTGGTCCCTGGGCAGGCTTCCATTGAGCTGCAGCAGGCTGTCAATACCCAGGTAGCCCAGCAGGATCTCACTGCGGCGGTGGGACAGGTTCAAGATGTCCTCCGCGAGGGACTGGGACGAGGTGAAGCGCACCTTGTCATGATCGAACATGTCCTTCAGGTACTGCACGATTTGTTGCTAGACAGAGAAAAATAGGACCATGTGATTGGGTTCATTTTGTAGTTTTAAATGGGCTACTAAGGAGAACTTGTCTACGTTTTGTAATAGTTATTTTGCCAACTTAAACAAAAACAAGGCACAAGGTATGTTTCAGCTTTGCCACCAGAAGCTGTCTGAGCATTGGGGTTACTTTCAATTGAATTAAAATCTCTATCCAGGGTTAGAGATTAATTTCACGTATCAAATCATGAGAGATGAAATCGTCAAGTTCAAGTGATTCAAACCTCAGGTTTGTTTGGTGGGAAAGAGAGGAGGACAAATAACATTTGAACACCAGTGAAGGTCGATTGGGATGAACAGGCAACAACTTTAAATCGCCAAGTGGTAACCGGCCCTCCTCACCTTGAAGATGGCGCACACCTCACTGAGGTGCTGTCTGGGTCCGAGGAACCCAAAGGCTAGAACAGGGCTCACGTGTTCTGATATGGCATAGAAGTGAGAGATGAACCCGTCGGGAACCTACGGAACGAAAAACCGTGGGACAAAACGCAAAATGTCAAAGGAAGAAGAAGAAGAAGAACAATGGCGTTTGTATTTTTGCCTTGTTGTTTCAGCTGAAGTGCAGAGTCTGTACACATGTTGGTTTTTATTTGTTTGTTTATCTTGGACTCACCATCAGTAGACGCCTCTTAGCTTTGAGAACAGACCAGCATGCGGTCGCCAGGGCCTGAGACAGAACACCTCATTACAATCCCAATCTTTTCTGAAGTCTCATGTCTTTGCCAGAATTTGTGGGGAGTTTCTCGTGTTTCAGTTGGAATTGATGCACGTGTGTGAGTATGAGTGGGATTGTGGTGTGTGTGTGTTGTATGTATGTATGTATGTATGTATGTATGTATGTATGTATGTATGTATGTATGTATGTATGTATGTATATATATATATATATATATATATATATATATAAAGTTTGGACACATTTTCCCTGGTACTCTATATATGTGCCTGTATGTAGCCATGGTTTAGGTGTGAGTGTGTATATGTGCATGTGTCTGTTTACCGTCTCTTTAAAGCTGTCGGAGAGCCAGCGGTTGCGGAGCACAGCCACCACAGACGAGGGCGGGCTCTCCAGGTCCTCGAAGGCGTCCATGAGGATAAAGTCCAGAACGATGTCAAAGAAGCTCATGTACACCACCTGCGCGTGGGCCAAAGACCAAAACACAGGAGTTTACAATATAAGACGGCTACATCTGAACAAGTTACTCCCCTCAGGTAATCCAAGAGAGTTTCACAGGCAGACATTTGCCAGATGTCCCACTTGGCTTCCCCTTTCTGATGACACAAACGAGGCATGCCAGAGGAACAAAAAAGGCGAGGGAGAAGAGGGGGTCTTCCTCACCCCTCGTCCCTCCAGCTCCATCTTGGTGACGGGCCAGGTCTCTTCTCTCTGGGTGTACAGGAGCATATCCTCGTAGCTCTCCAGGAAGGCTTTGGGGCTCTGCGCAGAACCAACAAAAGGCTCTGCTTAGACACAACACAGATACACGTACACAACTATCGCCAATAGTTCCCTCAGGCGGGTCCCAATACAATGGAGAACACAAAGAGAGCCAACTCTGCTCACGTCACATTAGTTATATGTGAATATGACAAACTCACTGAGACCACACCCACAGGGAAATAAAAAGGATTTTTGATACTCCCTCTGGTTGTGGGAATCAGGGAATCATGGCAGAGAATATAAGGGTGAGGATGAATGATGTGAAATGGTACAGGGTTGTCACCTTGTTGGCTTTGACCATGAGTCCAGCGATCATCTGCTTTCCTGTCTCCATGAAGAACGTTCTGTGTCGCTCGTCCAGCAAAAGAACCTGGAGAAGATCTCCAACTTAAAACCGCTGACTGAGGTAAACCACCCGGCCTTGCTGACTTACATGTGAAACTTATCACAGCATCTCGAATTTCAGCACCACACTCCTCAGTACTCACCTGGAAGGCTTGTCTCACACAATGGAGCTTGGCTAGGAAGTCGTGGTCACCGTAGCATTCTAGCAACTCAGTCCTAGGACAGAGAGATATCAACAAGAGCCCAGTTCAGAAACCCGAGGGAGCGGGTTCTCGGTCGACCTAAGTAAACATTGGTGTATGATGACTGACTGTTAGGAGGGGGTTTACCTGGGGGAGCGACAGACCACCCGTCCCTCGCGAACCAAGCTCAGCGCATCCTCATAGAGCGCGGCAGACTTCACTGGATGGTAGACCTCCTCTAGGGACTCAAACAGCTGCAGGATGGAGGCGCAGGGGGGTTGTAAGGAGAAGTTTTCCGACGGCACTGTATGTCTAGATTGATATGACTGCCGGATATACACAAATTCTTTATTCGAATATTGCAGCAGGAAACAGAGCACTCGGTGACCCGTCATACCGGAGTATTGCTACCAGTCGTTTGATGGAGTGGTCCTGACACACCCAGTCTTGTATTGTACCAACAATCTGGTCCCTTTCTATTCAACAATCAATCAATATAAAGTCAGTCACATTCTCCAAACACAATCCAGTGACGGCAGAAACCACACAGCCTCAGGACCTGATGTCCAAAGCTCCCCTCCCTCAGCTGATAAGAACTCATGTTGCATTTCTCTCCCAGTCAGGAAGTCATAAAGCTCCAGGAGTTGACCATCCAAATGGTCAACTGTCCTTTGTGGTGTCACATGTATCTTAAGTCCACCAGACTTCATGTCTTCAGATGACCACTGGTCAAACTTATCTCCATTCAGTATTCAGAATCTTAGATCGAAGGCCGTATAAGATGCTACACCCATTCTCCAGGGTAAACCGTCCCACGGAGCGGTCAGCCAACTGACGTTGTGTCCTTGGGCAAGGCAAGGAAAATAAGACTAGGCCAATTATATATAACAGACGAGGTATTGCAAGCTCCGTCAGAGGTATCGGGCCTATGTTCACCCCACACTGGGTTCGAACCTGCCACCTCCGACTAGGCCAATTATATACATTTACATTTAGTCATTTAGCAGACGCTCTTATCCAGAGCGACTTACAGTAAGTACAGGGACATTCCCCCGAGGCAAGTAGGGTGAAGTGCCTTGCCCAAGGACACAACGTCAGTTGGCATGACCGGGAATCGAACTGGCAACCTTCGGATTACTAGCCCGACTCCCTCACCGCTCAGCCACCTGACTCCTTTAACCCTCGAGCTACCTTCGGGTCACAATGACCCGAAGGTTCACAACGACCCATCATTGTGCTGCGACAACTTTACCCAATACAAAAACAAATAAAAAGCATTTTCTTTTAACCTTCGTGCTGTGAGACAGCCCGACGGTTAAAAGAAAATGCTTCACATTATTTTTGGATGACGTAAAGTTGTCACAACACGTGGGGGGGTCACAATGACCCGAAAATAACACCACAAGGGTTAAGTCATTCACCCCCTCTTGACCTTACTTAAACGAGTCACTGTCCTTATCAATGAACACAGGATCTTTACAGTCTACCATGTCCATAACAGGGCAAGGATAAGGGGTGAGAGAGAGAGAGAGAGAGAGTGAAAGGGTGAGAGAGAGAAGGAGTGAGAGAAAGAAGTCGTGAGCGATAGAGAGAGAGAAAGCGAGAGGGAGAGAGACACCAACCTCTGCTGCTGAGAAGAAGGAGTCGTCGGAGGTGATGGTGGTGGCGTCGTCGTCCCTCTGTCTGTGGGAGCTCCCTACGTTTGGCAAGATGAGAGTCCCCTCGCTCTCTGGAAGAATGACCGAGCAGAGCCGGTCACAGCACGACTACACTTGTCCCACATTCTAGCAACAACAGAAATGCTAGCCTGCTATGAAAATGCTAGAAATGCTACGAGGGAAAAGCTCATGTCATTTGCAGGGCTCTCAAGTTTTGAAGACAGGCAAGAGTGACATTCTCACCCCCCCCCCTCCGTCAGGGGGTCAAAATTTATATATTAATTAATTGCCTTTTACCTGACATCTTTGAAAGGCAGCAATGATTAATTACCTATAACATCGACTATGCAAAACACTTAAATGTATTTAGTGCTAATAAAATGATAACGCCTATTTGGAAAGAGATGTTTATAATGTGACAATATGTCAGTCATCGTGTGATAACGAAAATAAGACTAGGCCAATTATATATAACAGACGAGGTATTGCAAGCTCCGTCAGAGGTATCGGGCCTATGTTCACCCCACACTGGGTTCGAACCTGCCACCTCTGACATCCTAAGCGCCACCACTACCAACTACGCCAACGAAAAGCTAGCAATCCATTGATGCGGGTGGCCTATTACATACCTGAGGAGTGAGTTTCACCGATATACACTGGCTACATCTATGAACTACTTGTTCTGAGCAGGTGTTGTCAGTGAACAGGCTGTAAAACTGTTGGTTAAGACATTGTTGGTTATGAAAAACTGATGCTAATTATCTGGTAAACATTTTCTAACAGCAGTCAAGTTGTCATTGCTTGTGTCAAACAAGTTGTGAATATGTTGTAACAGTAAAACAGGATATCATGACTGTGCTCCAAGTGATGCTCGAGCTCCAGTGGTTTGCTTTGTAGGTGAACAAAACTTTCAGAAGACGTAGCAGAATCACGAAGAATTAGAGGATATCCTTTTTTTCCATTGGTTGTTGCATTAAATCTTACCCAGATACAATAGTGCTATTTTCCGATTGGCTATTGTATAGACCCTTTCTTTTTTTTGATTGGCTGATAAGTGGCAGGCTCGACTAAGAACTCCTGGGGAGACGCGCTTGATTCCTGCCGGTTCCATAGTGAGAGCGGCGCGGCCAGAGGAATTTTGGTTGGGTGCTGCGGCATATTAAATATATTATAAATATTTTTTTTCTGCATGAGAAATACAATATGTGGCGGGAGGGCGTGACAAAAGACCGAAATGCGTGACACTTAAGAGCCCTGCATTTGTCATATGCAGACTAACTACCAAAATTGTGAAAAGTTAGACATCATTACCCAAGAAGAAGCTATAGAGCTGACAACTCCACTACTGCAAGATGCTAATGCTAACATACGCAAAAAAGATTCAACTCCAAGCTACATACTGACCCTACCACAGTGCTCAGGTACGGAGAGGCAGCCATAGATGCTAGTTACCAAAGTCTGCTAGCAGGCTGTCAGGTGGAATAGTGGCGCCGAAGTCCTCCTGGAGGTGGTACGCACGGTGAAGGAGTGTCTCCAACTTGTCGGCAAACACCTTGTTGCGAACCTCCACCTGAAACAACGGTAGCAAAAAAACGCAAACAGCGTCAGCTAGGGACGTGGGGCCCCTGGATTACATGACTATAGTACTGACTGCCCTCGTCTATCCGTCAAACACCATGGTGACGCATCTCATTTATTGTCCGTGGTAATCTTTCCTAGCCGAGACACATTTCAATCTGGGAGTCTACTTGTAAAGGTGCGAGATGCGGCAGGTACCGTCGGTGGTTCAGCGCAGGCTGCCCCCTGCAGGGCGAGACTGGTATTGTTTGAGGCGCTGGAGTGGGAGCTATGGCGGACGTTCAGGGCCTGCTCCCACTTCTGCAGGGCCTCCTCAAACAACTCCATCCCTAGGGGGGCAGAGATGAAGAAGAGGAGAGCAGAGGCGATGAGAAAAGGGAGCAGACAAGTGGAGAGGGAAGTTGGAGGGGTGGGAACCTAAGCTTGATGGCAGTTGGAACTGTGAGCCACATTTAAGTGGAACCACCCAGTAAGACCAGATAAAGAACAGTTTAACAGGAGCATGTTTGCCAACCTTATCATGGTAATGTGGTTCAATGCATGGCCTCCCTAATAAAGGATTTGGCTACAGAGAGAAGATAAATATGAGATAAGAAAGGCTTAATGACAGTTGAGGTCTGTGTTCATACCCAGGATGTAGAGGTTCTCTGCGTTTGCATCTTCCATTGTCCCGGGCTCCTCCTCTACCGGCTCCGCGTCCCGGGGAGTCGAGGGATTGGCTGACTGATTGGGAGAGGACGGCACCCTTACCTGTGGCATCCAATTTAAAAAAACACGGCGACGTCACAAACACGGGGAGGTGGCCACTGACTCTCTCGCCACGGAGAGGTTTCAAAAGAAGAGAACGGTAAGCATAAGGGGGGTAAGGAAGGAGCGGAAGGGCGAAGAGAGGAAAGGAGGGAGTGAGGAGGAGGAGGGCATGGGAGGCCAAAAGGGAGGGAGGGGGAAGCACCTACCGAGGCCAGGCTGTGCGAGGAGCTGGAGCGTTTGCTGGGGGCCAGAGAGGAGACGCCGCTCATGGTGTCGTTGCTCCGGGTGCTGGGGCTCATCATCTGTCGCCCCGATAGAGGAACTGCGGACGGACGACAGAGCAAAAAGCCCGCTCGAAATGTTGTTCGCTCAGATCTTGCTCGCATGAGTTGAAAGGCCCGCAGTCCTACTTTAACGATAGCTGGTCAACTGTGACAGCCAAAATACGCCATCAACACTTCACACAGATTGAGGGCGAAGCCGCATGTAACTTGGGGGGGGGGTTGAGAGCGTGGTTTGTGTGCATGCGTGCGTGTGTGAGAGACAGAGGGAGAGAGACTCACTTCTCTTCAAGGACGAAGGCCTTCCCGTCCTCAGCAGCCCCTCTGGTATACCCACCGTTTTCTGGCCCTCTTTCCCAGCCGTCACCTGTTTCCTCTTTCTGCCCCGCCTCTTCATATGGTGCGCCGTGAGCGCCAACGCGACGCTCCCCAGCGCCGTGGCGAACAGCACCTTCTTCAGGCTCGGCGTCAGGCGCAGCTGGGAGAATATTGACTGGCAGGACGACGGCGAGAGGGAGGGGACGTTACGTCAAAAACAGGCCTGAGGATGACTAGCCACGCGATTACATTGAGAGAATGTTTGAAATGACAGAACTGTATATTAACCTACGTGTCAGCCTACATTCAAATAGGGTGAGTGCCATGGTGGAATGTTTACCTGCCCAAAGGTGGAGTACAGAAACACGGGTATCTCCGCCACCGTCATGGCCAAGGCCTGTGCGATGGACATCCCGTCACCTTGTTTCATAGACATCTTAGTGAGGGAACGTCCAAGACCCGACGTCAGAGCCCTCCCCGACTCACATCCACCTCCTCACAGGGTGTACTTTCTGCTCCGGGTCCAGCCAGCTAAGGGCCTGGTGCCTGACAGCTGGGGACATCCACCTCTGAGTCTGGCTCTGTTTCAGCTTCCAACTGTAGACTCATCCAACGACTGTACAGCAGCTCGACTTCTGCCTCAGGGGTAAGGAGGTCATTTGGGTGGGGGGCTTCACTTCTTCAACTTGTCCATGGTGATCAGGCAATCAGACTCTGGAAATAGAGGAAAGTTCATCCCGTTGCTGCAATTGGTGCATTATGAAAAACCATTCTGTTAGACAACAGTATCACTGTGCCAACCTATACCTTAAGCCTCACTTTCCATTGGTGAACTCTGGCACACAAAAAAAGGTCAGACCTCAACAAACAGAATTTGTGACCTTGACAGATCAATTATATTGCAACGATGGTGGTCACGATGGAGTGAAAATTGAGAGTACAAGAGTGTACCAGCTAACGAATCAAACGGATTCAATGACCAGAGCTAACCCTAACCCGGCAAAACATTTGACCGGAGCAGATCAAGTGACAGATGAAGATGTCTTGACATCTTGATGGAAAGAACAGCTGGAAGAGACTCCACAAAACGAGAATATAGCAGTCGCTAGCAAGACCATAGAGGTAGATACGTATAAGGCTAAATCCCTTTGAAAGTAGCTTGACAGGTTATTAACCACCATGCTCCAGCTAGCTTTTACTAGCCGAGAAATTAACAACTGAAATGCCATTGAATTGTGCAAGCTAGCTTGTCTTTCCAGTTAGCCTCATGGCCATGTAACTAGCTAACAATCTGTCACACAACCGAACGTAATACAATACTACATATTTTATCTAGCACAAACACATGACAAGCCTATCCTGCCCTGGCTACTAATCGAACCGAGATAGCTACAAGCAAGCTATCTGTCAGACAGACTTTTAAATGCTAGCTTGATAGCTATCTAGCTAGCTAGCACCATGGCTTTGCCATTGCCATTGCCATTGGTCTGCTCTGAAAAGCCTGCTTGAGCTATCTGACCTGACAGCATCTCTCAATGCTAGAGCTAGTACTGATGCACTCGTAAAATCACTGGGATCATTTAACCATTTTGTCATTTAAAGAAATGCCTTATCAAGTGTGAATGAGTTTAACAGACAGAACATAAGAGAAACCCCACTCACAGAAATGTGTTAGCTAGATAGTTACCAAGTGTGGTGAAGGAAGGACATCGCACTATTTCGAAGCCGCATTTCACATACTAGCGTGAACTACGATTTGGGGCGGTACATTTGATTATTGACGTGACAGTTTGCCAATGGGTTCTGAGGATTGTAGACGTTTTTTCCCCCTGACCAATCGTGTATGAAAGGAGGGATGACAAATATTTGTTATCCAATGAGATCAAAGATCAGGACATTACTTGAAAGTTCAGGTATTAAGTCAAATCCCTTGTACTTGAGAAATGAAGTGAATCTAACACCTATCCAGTGGTCTTCCACCCTGGTCCTCAGTGATGCCCAGCACGTTTTAGATGTTTCCCTGCTCCCATACACCTGCGTCAAATGAATGGGTCGTCATCAAACTCAGCAGAAGCCTGATAACGACCCATTCATTTGAATAAGGTGTGTTCCGAGGGAAACATCTAAAACATGCAGGGAAAGGGGTCCGTGGGGATCAGGTTTAAAGACTGCCCCTAACCAACCCAAATGTCACAACAAACTAAATGACAATTAGCAGGGATGTAATTGGAGTGTCCCATGACATTCTGTAATTGTCTGGACTTGCCGCTTAATACTGGGTAGCTAGGTCTGTTTCAAGAGAACCCATTGCACTTTTTATTGCATGTTTTTTTTATTGCGCCCTTGGTTCGGATATTTATGACATATGATGGGTTTGTTATGGTTGAGTCCAGCAGTTCAAGCTGACAAACTGGGCTGTTCCACAAACTTCCACACGAGGGAGACAGAGAGCTACTGACATTCCTGGCGAGCCATAAAGCATCACTCCACTTGGTGTGTGAGCAGTTAGTTGACCCACTATTGGTGTGCCATTAACTACAAGCAACCGCCCCCGTTGCCTTGCAAAGGGAAGCAGATTGAAGACAGCCACACCGGCATTTTAACCCTCGCTCTCTGTCTATATTCTTCTCATATTCCACGATGCCTTCGAATCAAAATCTTCAAGGTATTTACAAGCAAGCCAGTGTAGCTAGCACATTTTCCTGTCTTATCTTTTGGAACGCTGGCTAGCTAGCTCACCGCTCTTGTTTCAATAGAGCCGACATGGAGGATAGCGTGGCACAGATGATGGAATTAGGCTAACAGGCTATTTTCTATTTGCAGGAGGGAAAACCTTTGGACTATTAAAAGCCCAACAAAGGGAGAGGCTGGACGAAATAAACAAGGTTAGTAATTTCTTAATTTTTTTGCTCTCTTTTAAAATCAATACATATTCACTTAATGTGCTACGTGATTTATTTCCTAATATTCGTTGAGAATGCACTTGGCCTTGACCCTCATTCAAAGCAAGCTCTTTGAATGAGACCTCTAGTCTCGTAAGCCTCAACGCTGTCTCTTCTGCTTAACTGCAAAACGCATAGCTGTTACCTACACTTCTCCTGATCAGATTTGACATCTATTATTTCACGAGCATTGACCCAATTAGGCTATGCTTACGCATGCCCGGTGTTGAGATGGCCACACTTGTTGCGTGCTGCCCAGCATTATCGCAAAGCTCTGCGTCTTTCATGGTCGTGACTCGTGAAAGGTATCTTCTAATACATGAAATCATTATCAAATCGTGGAACCAAATGTTGTCTCTGACCATTTGAAATCTCTAAACATTGCGTAAAAGTAAATCAGCAGGGCTGTTCGGCAATGCCCATCTATCCTTCGGGAACCCTCATCCCGTATAGACGGGAAACAGGTGTTGGGGCTGAGGGCTGAATGAGCTCTTTGTTTCGGTGTAGGGATAGCGGGCTGAACAGGCGCGCAGCGTAGTCCGGGGCTGTTCCCACACTCCTTCTGTATGGTATCTCTCTCTCTCTCCCCACGTCCCCCCTTTCTGCTGGATGCCAGCCTGTCTGTAGCGTTTGGCTCAGTCTCTTAAGAAAACCATGAAGCGCTCAAAATCAGGTCGTGGTAAGAGGGCGATCGGGAGTCACTGCCTGTGTGAGATTGGATGTGGAAAATGCGCTGTATCGTGTTAGGAAAGAAACAGGTGCTATATGAACACAATTTAATAATGATTATTATTATTATTTATTTTTTAGAAGTTATAATTCCAAAGTAGTCAGTCACCAGACTGAAAGTGTCATTGTATTTACTGTAGGCTTCAAGTTATGCCCGAGTTCTTTTTTGCTTGATAAATAATTTCTGCACACCTCTGCATCACTACCTCTATGGTCCTGAGCATGGTGCTGAGTGTGGATGAACACAACCGTAATCCCGGTTCTATTTCAAAACCCCTTATTTTGATCTCCGTTTGATGAGACCTACATTTACAGGCGCTTATTATCCCAGATTGCCCACTAGTACCGTGTGTGTGTGTTGCAGTGATGACTCAGACTTGCTGAGTCGTGCTGTCCTTGACAAATGTCCTCCTATTCCCATGTTCATTCCAATACAAGAGGCTGACATAGCCTTCAGGCATCTGTATCCTCCTCTCAACAACACCAGTCAAGAGGTCACAGTGAAGACAGCGACATGGGCTGGATCAGACCGAAGTCCATGGCGGCTCACATGCCTAATAAACCCTGTCGCGGGTTCAGATGTCACTACCATGCCAGCTCTT
Source organism: Osmerus mordax (assembly GCF_038355195.1). Classification (NCBI taxonomy): domain Eukaryota; kingdom Metazoa; phylum Chordata; class Actinopteri; order Osmeriformes; family Osmeridae; genus Osmerus; species Osmerus mordax. Next base: position 4,526,812 of record NC_090063.1, on the reverse strand, counting down.
TAAACTAGACTCACAGGAGTAACCCAGTCCTTCCTCATTTTAAAGCCCATGCATTGGATTGAGTTTGCTTTGAGTTCTAGGATGGGTTCAGGTTTGAATTCCCTTAAATCAGTTTGCTTTGTAGCCAGACAAAAATCAATCAATCTCAGATAAGTGGTTGAACATGGATGCTAGTACATGGCCTCATGACAGCCTGAAACCAGTAACGTTCGCTCCAGGGACTGAAGAAACTAGTCTCCTGTGGCAGACTGCTCCATAATGTTTTCATGAGGCTCCCAGGGCCTTCTGGCTTCCTCCTCATTCTCTAGCGGGCTGCTCTAGTTTACAACGAGACCAATTGGGGCATCTTCCTTCGTTTGGGCGGTCAGGTGACGGACGGCCTCGGAGTGACACCAAAACTCCAAAATTGGGAGTTGGAGTGTTTTTTTTCGTTTGTTGCCACGAAGCCTGCTTGCTCGGCGAGATGTTGACATTCTTCTCTCAGTGGTGAAACAAAAGCTGCAGAAAGTAGCCGGAGATAACCGACCGTATCAGGTTGTTTCACAAGCACCGTCTTCTTTAGGAAGAAGGAGGGTGTCGGATGAATTGCTTTGAACTACTTTTTTTCCCTGATGGACTGTGTTTTGTCCCCCTCCTGCCCTCTTTTTCCCCCCACCCCCTGTAGGAATATATGGAAGATCAAAAGTACCGGGATGAGGACGACCTGCCCGAAAAACTAGATTCCTTCAAAAGTAAGCAATTGTCTTGGAACCCCAGATGGATGGTGTGGGTGTTTTTGTTTTTGTGTGTGTTATGTTACTGAGAGTGGGGCAAGGCCGCAGGCTGCGTTAGACCATATGTCCATGAGTGTGTGGGTGTGTGTTGCATTTCGCAGCTGTGTGTGAGAGATGGGGAGAGAGAGCGAGCATGTTAAAGTGTTCATGGCCTGGTTTCTAAGTGGGTTGGGAGGCCTGGTCCCCCGTGGCCAGGCAGGAATGTGCCGGTCTCTCCTTTTGGTTGTTGTTGCACCGTCAAGAGTCCTGGGAGAGAGCGGCCTGCAGTCCAAGTCCAGGGAGTTACCGCTGCCTGCAATAACAGTTCAGCCTCCAGCCGGAGAGATGTACACGCAAACCACACGCCCAGAGGCGTCCTTATGAAGATTCCTTTCCAGATTCCTCTAAGATTAATGTCCACAATTTTGTGTGTGTGTGTGTGTGTGTTGAGGTCATATTGTTATGGAGAGAGGCAGAGAGAGAAGGATGGACCGGGGATTGGTGGTGACTCCTTCTGCTGGTGACCTCAGGGTAAAGCTGCCCTCTCCTCTTGGCTCAGAGGGTACTGGTGCTGTGTTGGTGTGGACGAGATGAGCAGATAGAGGGGCAGGAGAAGAGAGAGAGAGACATGCAGAGGACGGGAGGAGAGCAGAGAGCAGAGGACTGACACTATTTGTCAGTGAGGAACTTGGCCTTTGTGTCAGCCCTGAGAACACAATAGGGAAAAGGGAGAGGAGGGGAGGGGGAGGAGAAGAATAGAGAGAGGCCTCCAAATCTGGAAAGTGAGAACATGAAGGAATGCAGAAAGTGACAGGGCAGGAAGAGGACATCACTTGTTTAGATGAGATTGTCTTCCAGACTGGATGATTGACAGGCTGTTCCACGACAAGAGGCCCACTCAGAGACCGTGCGTGCGTGCGTGTGTGTGTGTGTCGAGTTCATGAACAAGGTCAGCCTTGTCTCCTCCCACAGCCCCTGGGGTCACTCAGTGACACAGTTCCAGAGCTCAAGGCCTCTCTTTCTCTCTCACACACACACAAACACACACACACACAGAGGCACCATTGTAATGGGGGAAGCAGCCAGGCCTAATCCAACGATCTAAGATCTATACAGAAAGAGAAGAAGAGGGATAAGGAGAAAGAGAGACAAAGGGAGAGAGGTATAAGGAAGAGGAAGAAAGATGTACAGTACATGTCAGTAGTTTTTTTCTTTTTTTTTTCTTACCATGTTTTTAAATATGATGCAGGCATCCATCCACAGACTTAGCCTACCTCTTCTCCATAGTCCAGTGGGACCTCAATCAGTGATCACTGGTTGCCATGGTTGCAGACTTCTCGTCTTAGTCTCTCATGTGGAAGCTCTCTTCACTCTTGTCTTTAAACCGGATGCTCTCCACATCCTCCTTTCCTTTCTTCTCCTACCTCTCTCTCTCTCTCTCTCTCTCTCTCTCTCTCTCTCTCTCTCTCTCTCTCACCCCCCACCCTTTCAGCTTTTCCTGTGACTGACCCTCAGCTAGCCGACACACACCTGTCATCATCAGCTGTGCGTTTTTGTGTGTCTCAGTCTTTTGTGTGTGTGTGTCTACAGTACGCATGTGTGTATGCTTGCTGACACAGTCCCAGAAGTGTTGTTTCCTCTGTCAGGAGGGATGTTAGAGAGTGCAGTGGAGAGGGGGGCTGGTGTTATGCCGTGTGACTCACCCACCCCCCCGCTGGTCTCCAGTGTCTTATCAACCCCTGCCTACATTAACTGTGTTGTGCTGACCTGTGATTGCTTTGCAGACAAGTATGCCGAGTTTGACCTGAATGACCAGGGAGAGATAGGTGAGTGATATCGTCCGCCCACCCACGGGTCATTTCACCTTGGCGTGTGTGTTTTTGTTTGTTCATCTCTGCGGTGCGCGCGTGTGTGTGTGTTTATGTTTCTGAGATTGTATGCTGTACTGAAGGCAACTCTTGCCTGTGCGTTATGTGAGAACTGTAATTAGGGATGTGTGTGGGTTTTACCGTGTGTGTTTGCTTGTCTTCGGATGCTCTGCTGTAGTTAAGTCTCAGATGTCTGTGCTACGCCATATGTGAAGCTGGAGTGTTGCAAATCCTGCTGCGTGTGAGGTGGCTGGAGCTCTTGAAAGGCCCGTGTCACGGCTGTGAAAGCCGATACAGTGTCACCTACACCTGGCCTTAGTCACTGACCTCATGGCCTCTAACAGCCCAGCATTCAGCTGAATCACCTCCACAAACGACTACCTTTTAGTGGATGATAGGGACAGCTCCATCATCTCCAGAGCCTAGCTTTAGTGGCCAAACATTTCTTCGAATAGCTGTTGGTCTAACACCTAACCTTCGCTCAAAGGCTGGAATTTGACAATCAGCCAGGAGTTGAATAATGTCCTGGATGTGTTCAGTCTGTCGGGAGGTAGTGTGTGTCTTTGCATACGTGTTGACAGTTGTGTGTGTGTGTGTGTGTGTGTGTGTGTGTGCCATCAGACATGATGGGCCTGAAGAGGATGATGGAGAAGCTGGGCGTCCCCAAGACCCACCTGGAGATGAAGAAGATGATCTCGGAGGTGACGGGAGGCAGCAGCGACACCATCAACTACCGGGACTTTGTCAAGATGATGCTGGGCAAACGCTCTGCCGTCCTCAAGCTGTAAGTCAGCCTGTGTGTGTGTGTGTGTGTGGCCGCTGCTGCAACTGCCGCCCACTTACTGCTTTGTATTGCATCTGTTGTGCTGTCATCTGGGCAGGCGTGGTTCACCCTGTAGCGTGTGTGTGTGTGTGTTATAATTTGGGTTTTGCATGCTTTCTTGCTGCCTGCTGTTCTTGTCTGTCTGGACAGTTTGAGAGTGGCTGTTTGTTTGGCCCACATGGTTCGTGTTCACATTTTGCTGCGTCAGCAAAGTCTTAAGGAGGCAGGTGATGTCATCACTAATCGCATGGCTTGGGGCCAAACATGCCGACTCCATGGCAACAGACTCCATGAATAGTAGCTAGCAGCTAGCGAACAGCTAGTTTCTTCCGGCGTCGGGATGCCGGTACCTACCCGGCGTTTCACAGCGCTGATCCAGGATCAGGTCCCTGGAGTCCCTGCCCATCTGGAGCACCCCGATCTAATTGAACAGACAAGTCTGTGTCAGCACTTTCTAACCAGCAGACCGCAAGATTATTGAAGGCTCTTGAAGGGCCCCACTGTGCCCAGACAGACACTGCAGAGGAACCGGATAACATGGTTGTGGTTATAAGAGGGGCGGTGGGGGGGGGGGGTTCCGCTGTGGCTGGTTAGCTTGGGTAGTGGGCCAGACCTAGGGGAGGTAGCCTGGCTGAAACCAGGACCCTTGGCCTGACAAATCTCTCAATGATCCCAAACACACCAACTGGCCTTTAGAAACCAGCAGGTGTGTTTTCTTTGGCACAATCAGTCACAGTGAATTGAATGATGCTCTATTTACACTACTGGGTTGAGGGAGAGAGAGAGAAAGTGAGTTGGGGGGAGGGTGGGGGTAATTTTAGCCTCGTCTCTCTCTCTGAGTGAATTGACCCCCCCCACACACACACACACACACACACTCCCAGTCTTTTCAGAACTTTCTCCCCTCCAGTGTTTAATGTGTGCATCTGATTGGAGTGGAGACCCTCCAGTCTGGTCTTGGAGGGCTACAGAGGCACCCTTGTCTTGTGATGTTTTTTTTCTGGGAGGGGAGTGGGGGAAAAAGACTGGTGGGAGAGAGACTGGTGGGAGAGAACCAGAGGGAGAGACTGGTGGGAGAGAGCCAGAGGGAGAGACTGGTGGGAGAGAGCCAGAGGGAGAGACTGGTGGGAGAGAGCCAGAGGGAGAGACTGGTGAGGGAGAGACTGGTGAGGGAGAGACTGGTGAGGGAGAGCCAGAGGGAGAGCCAGAGGGAGAGCCAGAGGGAGAGCCACAGGGGGAGACTGGTGGGAGAGAGCCAGAGGGAGAGACTGGTGGGAGAGAGCCAGAGGGAGAGAGCCAGAGGGAGAGACTGGTGGGAGAGAGACTGGTGGTGGGTAGGGATGGGGATCGTACATTTTTATCAATATTGATACCATTTTCGAGACTGCTTAACGATCCGAGTCTTTATCGATACTTTTCTGGGGTGAGTTTGAGCTAACCACCATCTAAATGAATGAATTTGGCAAATGTTAAACATATAGCAGCACCCACACAACCCACGCCACACTTTATGTAAACAAGATTACTGAACAACTTTTATAACAATAACTTAAGTAAAACATGTCAAATAGAACAAGGGGAATGTGTTGCTCTCAGGTGGAGGTTGGATAAAAGGAGCACATATTTGCACAATGGATCCTGGCTCTTCTAAATCTACAATTGTCCACTACAGATGTACTATCCACAACCTGGATGAGTAAATAGTATAAATGACTGTGATTGGTTGGTTGACAAAAAGCGACATTGACAAGCCATCATTGTTCAAGACTTTATGAAAAGCTTAACACGTTTCAACAGGGCACCTGATCTAGCTAAATGACCAGCTAACCAAACCCAAACCTTCCTTATCTCATCCCTATTTTGTTCTGTCTCTGTTATTGACTGACTGTGCTCCAGTCAGTGTGTGATTCAGACTAGCCCAAGTGTGCTATTCAAAGAGTTTGGCAGAGGGACAATAGAATTTTGCCGTAATGGCAGGAAAACAATTTGGGTCACACACTCTGCAAACAGACCATGTGGAAGCCCAAGTTCATCCTGTTTATTTCCTGGGTTTACCATTTGAGTGCCAGCACAGACTAAACAATACACACACACACACACTGATAGCAGAGGGGAAGAAGCTGTTGTTGAGGCGCGTCGTTCCAGCTCGCATAGGTCTGTAGCGTCTTCCAGAAGGCAGAAGTTCAAAAAGTCACGGCTTGGATGGGAGGAGTCTCTGATTTATGTTCTTTGCATGATTTAAGCTACGCTCATTTAAGCTATCTGACAATTAAATGATTAATCTTACATTACACCTGTTACTATATACCAGATTGAACCAGTACTGTATTTCTCGTGTTTGATGGTGCCGATTTGATGCCATTGGTCCTGTATTTTTGTATAGTGTGTACTATATTTCTCAGTTTTTGGTCATACAGATTATACCAGAATACCATATTTCTGTTCCTGCTGGCAGTGAGCCCACATGCATGTATGTATTGCGGCAGCCAGCACCAGGGAAACACGACAGCATCTTGGTCAGCAAAGCTAGAACTCTGGGTAATGTAGTCTGGAAACTGCACGATGGCAGTTGCCGAGGGAGGCGGTGTGGTCGCTATGGGATCAGGGCTCGTTAAGGGCTTACGGGAGCTTTGAGGAGGTTAACCAGGAAAGGAAAGTAAAGACGTCCCACAAGGCCTCTGAATAGACCTGTCGGCTCCATCCCTCATTCTCACTGCCTCGCTGGCCTTTGTCTGTTGCTCCTCTATTCTGCAGCCTCTATCCTCTCATTCTCTGTTTGGTCTCTGCCCTTTTTCTCTCTGCCTTTTCTCTCTCTTTTTCGTTTCGTTTTTTTGTTCATTTCCTGGGCCTTTTTATTTGTATTTCTCTGCTGGGTGGCTGTAACCAAATTCCCCCTCAGGATCTCATTCTACCCTCCATCCCATCCCTCCCTCCCTGTCCTTCTCTGTCAGTGTGGATAAGTGTCCTGTTTAGGGACATAAGCCCCTTGTTGATCCCAGCGGGGTGTCTCTCTGTCCTGCGCTGACCTGTTTGGCCGGACACTGAGTGGACACGGCAGCCATCTTTAATCTACCCTGGCACTGCAGCAGTAGCAGCTCTGGGACCGCGCTCTGTCAGACTGGCACTGCTGTCAAACATACACGCACACACACCTACTCACACACACACCTACACACACACACACACACACACACGCACTCACACTCCATCGTTCTGTAGCCGCTGTGACTTCCAACAAGCCATTTCCCACCCCTCCCTCTCTCTCTCTCTGTGTGTTTCTCTCTCATATGTCCCTCCTCTTCTGCCCCCCTCTCCCCAGGGTGATGATCTTCGAGGACAAGGCTAACGGGGCCAGTTGTAAACCCGGCGGCCCCCCTCCCAAGCGGGACATAACCAGCCTTCCCTAAGCCCCCACGCCCCCCCTCCGCCCCCGCGGGCTGGGCTGCACTGACCTCCACGCCTCCAGGGGGCACAGGAGAGCTCGAAGAACAGCAGCAGCGGCAGCAGCTCTTAGTGGGGAGCGGGGGAGGGAGCGAGAGACATGTATATAGCCTTACCCAGTCTCACCCCGGGACCCCAGGAAGACCTCAGTCGAGGGGGAGGATGTCCTTCCTGTGGAAGACAAAAGTGGAGAGGGGGGGGGAGGGGGGTGGAAGACTCTGTCTGTTCTATATTTGCTGTGAAAACGTAATGACAGATTTGTTTGCTTTTTTTAATGACCCGTACATACATGTATATATTTATATTGGTGGTGATATTGATGAGATGAGGTCTGTGTAACTGTAGCGTTTCTAAGCCTGTAACCATGACGATGCGTACGCCACCCCCCCCCCCCCCCTCCCGTGGCGTCATCAGGTCGTCCTGTGAATCAGAGCGGTTGTTATGACGATAGTTTTGTGGCATCCCGAGTGATCGTGTAAGTGTAGTCCATGATAGGATGCATTGAGCCCCACGGCTCACCTGTTACGAAGTGGTACGTGATTGTGAATGAGTATATCCACTGTTATCCCCCCAACCCGGTGTCCCAGTTAGGTTGTGAAAGTAGCATGCTAATGATGAGACAAGCACAAAAAAAAAAAAAGAACACGTTACATGTGAGTTTTTTTCCCAGCCGTGGTCAGTGACGTCACACCGTTAGTTTTCCCCCGTTCTTTTTAGTGATGTCACCGTGTTGCACAGTTAACCAGTGGTTGATGATGAATATGATGTCACGTGTCGTACTGCCAGGACTCCTTCTGGCCCGCTGTCTGTCTTTAGGTCAGGTGTCAGATCAGCGGGCTGCTCCCCAGACCTCGAGAGTTTGTTGGGTTTCAGCAGGGATCTATAGGGCTGAGGTGGAGAAAAGCACACACACACACACACACACACATCACCCTAACCTGAACCATCTGAAAACACACACACTCTAAAACGGTACTTGCAGGGTTTTTGAGGGTCAGCGCACATTGGTTGGTTTTTGGAGAGATCTGATTCAAGGCACAGCTGTACGCAGCGAAGACAGTCCGCAGAATCGTCTGTAATCTCACGCTTTCCAAGTGCCTGAATATGGGGCCAGAACTGACCCGCGATAGAGTACAGTGGAGGAGGGACCTGAGTTTCCCTGGTAGAAACTCCCTCTCTCAGCAATTAGACCATGTGATCAAGTTCTTTTGTCATGTGGGAAGAATAGTTTTTAAGGTGTTTGTTCACTAGTGTTTATTATTGTTGATTTAGAGGTCCACTTTTTTGAGACTGGTGACTAACCTGAGTAGATGATACTCTAGCTAGCACATACACGGTAGGGTGTTGAAGGGTAGAAAGCAGAGATGCACCAGCACTGAAAAGTGTGTCTCGTTATTTGTTAAAACCTTTCCACTGTTTTATTTTCTTCTCAGTTTTAAAAGCAGCACGGCATCTTAGCAGCTTAAGGCACCAAAGGCCTTTTAGGAGAGTCGGATAAACCTTTTTTTTTTTTTTTTTTTTTTTTTTTAAGAAGTAGTTTATGGTAGTGTTCGCTTTCTATATTGAAGTCAGTGTCAGGTTGTTGTCTGTTAACTACCGTCCTAATCTCATAGCTGTCTTGTTACTCCACTTATAGCTTTGTTTCCTTTTTGTCTCTTAATTTTTTGCATTCTTTTCATTCTCCAGTTTTCCTTTTCCCCCTCTCATTCACTCCTAGTGAGTTCTGTCAGCCCAGAATCCAGGCTCTGTGGATTCTAACGTCTGTGCCTCAGTCTTTGTCTCGTTTTATTTTTCCTCTGACTCACTCTGAACATGGAATATGAAATGGTTGCTTTTGAATTTTACTTTAATATTTTATTTGATATTTAGTATTTAAAATGTCCATGTGGTTTTACCTGTTTGTCAACGAGTAGAGGTGCTGGTTTTGTTTTTTTGGGCACCTGAAAGATACTTACTTTTTTTTTGTGCACCAAACACCAAAGGAATTAAACTTCTTTACAGTTACACTGGCATGATTGTTTTTGGTGTCATTTTTAAGTCAAGAAATGTAATGAAACAGTTGGTATGCTTCCCATTATGGGTACGTGTATCTCACACAAACGACACATGCGTGGACTGAATTCTGTAAATCCCATTTTAAAATTGAAACCGTAACGCATATTTAATTCAGTTTCACAGTGCATCTGTGGACAAAGGCTTGAATGATAATCCCTTTTGATGGAACAAAAACATTAGTTGCATCGTGTGTGTGTGTGTGTGTGACGGCCGGGAGGAATGAGCAACAACGTCACAGTGGTTTATATATAGATAAAAGAAAATTTAGCAGACAATTCCTGGGGCAGGAGAGAGAAAGGATCGTTCTTTTAAATGACAAAAGCAGAGATGTCCTTCAGACTAGACCACCAGCTACTGTCGAATGGAAGCACAAAGAGGAGCTGTAATCTTGTTAAACACACGCTTAACTGAACACTGGCAAGCATATCTTCAGGCCTAGACAATGAATCATTCATAACTTTAATATTACAATCATGTTTGCGTATATATCTCCACTATGAAGACTTAGATGAGCAAAATGTACACCGATAAGAAGATAAAGCACACTAGCTACCAGCTTAGTCCTCCACATGGGGGCCTCCACTCACCTCCCCAGCCTTCCTCTGCTCCTCTCAGCCTCAGGACAGAGGAGCGTTCAGGCTGGGCGTGGACCTGGAGCAGGTGGGTTGTATCTGCAGGGAAACAAGCTAATGAGCTGGAGCACCCTAACAAGCCATAACATCAGGATGTTAACAATCAGCCGTTTATAATGATTTGTCAGTGTTCTCTAAGGAGACCTGCCAGGGGATTGTCCTCTGTCCTAGACTCCGGGAAGAAAAAACCTGGCAAAATGTAATAGTGTAGTAGTAACTACCAAATGTGGTTTAGGTGTGTGTGTGTGTATGTCACAGTGGAGACAGGTCTGGTGGGGTCTGATTTCCTGAGGCAGGTGTCCTGATGTTGCACGCTCACCAACATCTGGGCTCTCTGACCTCTCCTCTTCTACCTCTCCAATCCTCTCGGATTATGTCTATCCTTCCTGCTTTTTCAGAGCAGATGAGCTTCAAAGAACAACCATAATTAGTGGCAGCGAGACCAAGGGACAGTGAGAGAGGTTCAAAGCAATGGGATTAGTATGCTTCTTTGTGCTATTCAGTCAAAACAGAAACATTTCTGTCTGCCTTGTGTTCTATGTAGGGAAATCCAAATGTGGAAATACTGAATCAACCATCATTTCATCCTGAAAGAACTAGACATGGACTTCCATCAGAGAGGAAAGGAAGAGTCAAGTCCCAGGTTGTTTTCCAGATTTCTTGTTACCTGGCTCAACGTTGGTCCCTTGAGGATACGACCTCACAGTCCCGAACGTTTCCTATTGGCTGCGACAGCCAGGAGACAGGGAGGGAAGCGGCACTGTGGTTCTGCCTGAGGCTTGTCTGTGTGGCTGTGACCTTTGATTCTGTTCATGAACACTCCCCCTCCAACTCTGCTTCTCTCCATCCCACCGTCCCTCTCTCGTTCTTGTCTTCCCCTCCTGTCCCTCCCACTCCATCCCATCTCTTCTCTGCGAGTCCACTGCCATCTACTGGACACAAAACACTGTGGCTGAACAGAGTCTGTCCCTGTACACGTTCACTCAGTAACTGTCTGTGCCAATGTTTTATATGCCGCCCTAACCACGAACCCAAGCAGATAATACACACAACAACCTGTGTCGTCGCTAATTTATGAGGGTCAGAGTTTAATCTGAACTCGAGTCTGACCACAGAGCAGATGAGTGTGTTCTTGCATTTATACGCAATCAGTCAAAGATCAGGTATGTTCCTCATTTCACCACAGCCTCTGGATTCATAGAATGTTCTAACTACTTCCTGTGAATGATACACTGTTGCAACCCCCCCCCCCCCCTTCCTACACACACCTGCACACATCTGTGCCACCTCATACAAACCCTGAGAGGAGGCAACCGGAACATTCTACAGCCACCCTCATACTGATTATCAAGATCCTTATCAACTCCCGAGGCGAGAGTGAGTCAGTCACCGCTGTTTTGACAAGGACTCCCGATGATTCAAACACACCTGTGTTTTGCAACGGTTCTCTGCATCTAACAGGCCTTCTTCCCCATCTCTCTCCTGCTTCGTTCCCGGTTTGAGAACCCGAATCGGAATCACTTAAGTAGTGTGAGAATCTGGAGGCTGTGTGAATGAGGGGGGACAACAATATTCTGAAAGAGCCTTGTAATCGTAGTCTGTTTGGCTGTATGATTTACAGATGTATTGTTACTTGAATATAGGCATCTATTTAAATCCTAAATACTATTCTCGTCTCTGCCACTTCTACAAAGAGGTAGAGAGACTATCTTTGCTATCTTGGTCGTATTTTTGTAATCTAATCACAAGAATCTAACCCATACATGTCCAGAGAGTGGCGATGTGGAGCTGTAGAACAGGCAAGGCTTGATAGCGTTACATTTGTCCTTCGTGTGTGCGTTTGAGTCTTTGTGTGGTTCCTTTCATCACGCATTAAAAGTGCAATCTCACGAGACTGATGTGGATAATGTGCGTCCCCGCTGGTGCCAGAGACTCCCATAGCGAGTCGGCTGCTGGAGTGCAGCTGGAAATGATACGACCCAGTCCGCCTCGACCTCACGAGGACGGGGGACGGGGACGGGGACGGGGGGGGGTTAAAGAGCTCCGACACATTCCCTGGTGCACCTGAAGAGATGCAACAACACAATGAGAAATACAGTACGCTCTTAATACACCTATGTATAGTTATCACTAAACCCAACTTTGATCTTTGACGGCCACCAAAATAAAGGACCCATTAGGTAGGCTTATCAGGCATGTTTTTCAGTTTTGACTCCTAAACTTTTTTCTATTAAAATAATAGAGCAGATAACGCAGGGGCGTAGCCAGAAAAATATTTTTGGGTAGGCTTAGAAAAATATGGATAGGCATCTTTTCAGTGGGCCTGGGTAGGCCTGTGCCTACCCAGGCCTACCCGTGGCTACGCCCCTGAGATAACGTAATTATTGTTATTTATGTTTTTATCCACGTCAGTCATTGTGAACTTCTTGATTCTCCAAGGTCACCTCAATGAAATTGGATCTCAACCAAGAAAATACAATGAGAGATCGTTTTTTGCTCTCATAATTCATAAAAGAAGCTTCTACAATGATTTTAAAGAAACAGCAGCAGCATTTGTCTTGGAAATTCAATGGATGCTTTTAGCAAAGTGCCATCCCAGAAAATCCTTACTATTTTCATTACAATCAGGAGTATTATTTTCACCAGTGAAAATAATTGTTTATTGAACAATCCAGCCAAGCTGGAATGATTATGTGGAAGAGATACATGCTGAGGCAAGAAGGGCCTTCAAAGCATCTGTTGAGTCAGGCAGACTAAAAATGGTCCCTTATTTGAATATCAGACACATCCAAATGCAAACTTTAAATATGCTCTACGTCTCATTAAGAGGAATGAAAATACAATGAGGTGTGACTCTCTTGCAAGGAAGCTGCAATACAATAGCCCTATTGATTTCTGGAAAGAAATCAAGAGAATGAATAACTGTCAAACATTGTTACCAACGAACATTGAGGGTGTCTCTGAGACACTGAGAATTACTCAGTTGTGGCAGAAACATTATTATGAGGTGTTTTACTGAAAGTAACTAATTTACAGTTGGTAACATTGATAGTAATGGAGATGTGACGGTTTTCCCTCAAGAAATATAGGATGCAATTATGATGCTAAAAGATAATAAGGCATGTGGTATGGATAAGATATCTGCGGAGCATTTAAAACTTGCGAAAAGAAAACTGTCCCATAATTGCTATTTGTTTTACTGGGTAGTTATTCCATGGTATTCTACCTGGCTATATTTTATCTGTCACATTAGTGCCTATCATCAAAGACAAAGCTGGCAAAATTAATAGCTTGGATAATTACCAGCCTATAGCTATGGCCAGTATTTTATCCAAATTCTTGGAGAGGATTATACTGAATAGATTGGAACAGTTTGTCCTGACCTCTGACAACCAGTTTGGCTTAAAACCTAAACATGGCACGGATATGTGTAATTTTTGCCTTACAGGAGATCCTAGATTTGTATAACAGGCATAATTCCACAGTTTTTATGTGTTTTATTGATGCCTTTGATCGTGTAAATCCTAAGAAGCTATTCTACAAATTGCACAACAGAGGGGTTCCCAAACATCTAGTGAGAATCTTAGCTTTTTGGTATGCTCATCAGTCAACGTATGTGAAATGGGGTAACTCTATGTCTGCCCCAAGCATGGGAAGCATTTTATCTTATTTTTTATATTTATATGGATGATCTATCGAAGCTGCTAAACAACTGTAGAATAGGCTGTATGGTTGGGAACACCATTATCAACCACCTGATGTACGCTGATGATCTGGTGATTCTTTGTCCATATAGTGCTGGCCTTCAACAGTTACTAAGGGTCTGCTCCCAATATGGCTCAGACTTTGACATTATGTACAATTCAAAGAAGAGTAATATTATGATCGCTAGAAGCACGGAGGACAATAAACTTTCATTTCCTGCTTTCTTTCTGTCTGGTGTTGTCCTTAAAGTGTGTGATGAGGTCAAATACTTACGGCACTGTATAACTGATGACCTGTCTGACGATAGGGACATGCACAGACGGTACTGTATGATGTATGCACAAGCTAATATGCTGAATCGCAAATTCAGTATGTGTTCACTGTCTGTGAAGACCACACTTATTAAAGCTTTTTGCACCCCAATGTATACTGCCCACTTGTGGCGCTATAAAAAAAGCAGTATGCAGAAACACATTGTGGCATATAATGATAGCATGAGGCTACTGCTTAAAATGCCACGATGGAGCAGTGCAAGCCAAATGTTTGTAAGTGTTGATGTATCTACCTGTCCTGCTGTCCTCGGGAATCTAATGTACAGATGTACGTGTAGATTAACTAAGTCATTCAACAGCGTCATTGCAACACTAGTGAACCCTGCAATGAGTGCGGTTAGGTTCACTTCGAGACTGTGGAACCATTGGCGTTTTAGTCTATACACTAATATCTGAACATTCTTTCTGTGTATTGTGGAACTCTCTGTTGTAGTCATTTCTGATTGTATGTGATTTATCTTGTATTTGTCTGTATTTTGCTATGTTTTGTATTGTGCTATGGACCACTTTTTGTGTGTCCGGAATAAAGTAATAATAATAATAAATGATGTCATGATTAGTCTTGACACAATGTCTTTGGCTCTTAGACTCTATGTGGAGATTTGGGAATTGCGGGGTGTCTGCACAGAGAAGCAGGAAGCAAAATCCTCCCATGTAGTCCAGACAGTGGTGGCGGGGGCTGATGACTGCTTAGATTTAGTCGGCTGAGGGGAAGATGAAGGATGAATATGGGTGAGCATTCATGAATACATAGCAGGATAGTATGGGAAATATACAGACCCAAGCATGCAAAAGTTTGGTCTTCTTGGCAGAACTTTTGCAAGAGCTTCATATAGTTAGACATGCCCTTGGCCATGAAACCTCCTACAAGGAAGAAAATAATGTTTCCGCAATGAGCGCATTTCACTTCACTGTTTTGTCGTATTCACGTCTAAATGTGTATTTCAGACTCAAAAGAGAATATGTAGAAATCTGATGGTCTAATAAACCAGAACTGATGTCATGGAAGATGGTTGTTCATCTTCATGGTGTGTTGCACTGCACACATTGGGGATCGTGACCAAGCTTTAGGCCTCTGCGGGGTTTGTGTTCCTTCACAAGGCCTGTCCAAACAGTCCATCTCGTCTGACGTCTTATCTGACTTGCATGCAGTGATTGGGATGTTGGAACATGCTGGCTGGAGCACAGGGGCTCTGTCTTTTTGGCACAGCAGAGAACGCTCACTTCCTTGTTCCCTCCTCAGCAGCTCCTTGTTCCTGCTCCTATCAGAAAAAATGGCTCAATTGCACCTTATCGAGACCGCCTTATCTTCCCAGAGACTGACTGGTCTGTTTCCAAAAGTCTTTCTCAACTGGCCAGCAACTCGCACACAGATACACACACACACACCCACTCGTATACAAACACATACACTCACACACATACGGACATACATACACATACACACACACACACACACCACACACACAAAAGCATTAACAAACTACAAACATTTTCTGGAAACAATCAAAAAGTTAACTGGGTTTTGATGAATGGCAGCATGCTTACTGAAATCATTAGTCAAATATTTGATTTTGACATCATCATCACATTTCACTTGTTCTATAGGCAAATCATGACTCACATCAGATTGCTTTGTGAGATACGTTCCTGTATTTTGCCTTGTGCACGTTGTATCTGGGTTCAAATCCCACTGAGCCCAGGCAGTCCACCCTGCAATGCTGCACACACAACATGGGTTTGCCTTCCAAACTCTCTGCAGATTCTGAGCACAGAACACATACAAGCCTCTGCTTAAATAACTACATGTAAACACCTTCCCACTTTCACTGGGTTCTCCAACATACAATTGATGACATGCCCTGAGCTCATTTAACGTATCCAGAACTAACATCCTTCAAATGGCCCTGAGTTAAATATAACACGGTGCAAAACCCAACCTGTATTAAGACTGTCTTTAAGAGCGAGATTAAAGAGACAGGGTTTCAACACAACTCAAAATGAACTGATCCAGCCCACGTGAAGTGATGTTTATGTAGTGACATGACTGTGGTGGTAGATGGTCCGTGTCCTGTTCTGATCTCTCATAGCGACGGTGTGTTATTGAGCATGGAGGAGAAACTCTGGGGGGAGCCTAGCACGGCTTACAGGAAGTCTCCCTGATGATGAGAAAATCCTTTCCACACACACACACACATACACACACACACAGGTTTGACGTGCAGCACTCACATGGGGAATTAGATGTACACAATCTCTCTCTCTCTCTCTCTCTCTCTCTCTCTCTCTCTCTCTCTCTCTCTCTCTCTCTCTCTCTCACACACACACACACACACAAACACAGGTTTGACATGCAGCACTCACATGGGGAATTAGATGTACACAATCTCTCTCTCTCTCTGTCTCTCTCTCTCTCTCACACACACACACACACACACACATACACAGTCACACACACATATACACAATCTTTTCTCTTTCTCATTTGTACTCTCTGCCACTCACTCTCTCACACTCTCTGGCTTTCTCTCGCCAGTCAGCTAAGCAAACATTATGTTCAGTACCTCTACCTTAAAAGGTATGTTTCAAATAGACCATGCTATATGCTGAGGAACATGACTCAAAAACCTGGTATGGGTTCCAATGAAAGTTACAAGACGAAACACAACGCTGCTTGGGACTGCAGCGTTGTGTTTATTGATCCTTCACTCCAAGGAAGCATTAGGGAGGCTTAACTACTGTAAACAGTCAAAACAACTGCAAGTCCTGTACGCATTTCAAAATTGATGAGGTTAATATCAGGCATCGGCCTTCCATGACCAAAACACCCTAGTAGTGCCTTGGCGTCATTCATCCATTTTTCTCCACCGCAGCTGTCAACAAGACAACCGACAATCAATCAGTCAGTCAGTCAATCACAATTATTTATATTAACCACATAAAAAAAAACGTTGTTAACCAAAGTGCTTTAAAATAAGATCCATGTAAAAACACCAACACAATGAAACTTTGTTAAGATAAAGTACATAAAGTACCGTACATGTGATCAAACAACTGATTGTAATGCTACTGCATTTCTGCAGATTTCTTAGACCACAGAAAGGAGATGCGTCTTGAGACAGTACTTCAATGTATTACTACAAGGTGCATGAGAATGTGTCTTCCTTTAAGGTTCTTCATTTACTAAAATACTAGGATGGTAAGGTGCCATATGTTGTTCCTCAAGTTGTACAGATTGATATTTATAACTACGTCTTCAGTATATTCACTCTATGATAGCTTGCACATCCTAGCTAGCACCAGTAAATCTCTGGGAAAACAGCTGACGGGACGGATTTAGGCTGAACCCTCCTGCTTGTTCTGTTGACACAAATCTCCATTGCAGCAGTCTAGGAGCTTCCCAAACACGCCATTGGCCGCCTCCTGTTTTACTCAAACATACCATGACTCAATATCTTCATCAGCATGACTCGGCAGACTCATAGATGAACTAGGTTACACTTTAGGGTTAGGGTGCTTGTAATAAGTTACATTTACATTTAGCAGACGCTCTTATCCAGAGCGACTTACAGTAAGTACAGGGACATTCCCCCTGAGGCAAGTAGGGTGAAGTGCCTTGCCCAAGGACACAACGTCATTTGACACGGCCGGGAATCGAACCAGCAACCTTCTGATTACTAGCCTGATTCTCTAACCTCTCAGTCACCTGACTCCCTGAATAAGTGTTGGTTGGTGAGTCTTGTTAGCACATTCGTATGTTGATAAGCATCTTATAAGGGGCCTTATTACCTATTAGGTAACACTTACTACAAGCACCAGGACCCTGTTGATCTGTGCGTCTGCCAAGTCATGCTGATGATGATATTGTTGCCATAGCCCTAACACTGACCCTTACCCTTGCTGAGATTATTTACACTTATGAAGTGTTATTTACGCATATCTATACTATAATGCAAGGAATTTCTGTCTGGGTGTGTTTGTGTCTGTGTGTCTGTGCAAGTTTTATAGTGGGATTTTAGGGGGACTTTGGTGCACGAACCTCGGAGTCAAGAGCATGGTGAGCCACCCTACTGAGCATGCCCAGAAGAACCAGCAGTTCAAAATCCTCCCTCGGTTCTCTCTTTTGCTTTTCTCACTGCCACACTGAGCACTAACCCCATAACACAAGTGCACAAAAAACTAAACTGTCTATGTGCAGTGTGTGGACAGTGCACTGTGAAAGTCTTCAGTGTGTGTGCCGATTGTGAGTAGTGTGCGTGTGTGTTTGTGAGTGCGAGAGAAAGAGAGCTAGAGAGCTAGCGAGAGAGAGAGAGAGAGATAGAGAGAGAGGTAGCAAGCACGTTTTCTTAATGCTCAATAATAATTCTGGACCAGGACAGTGTGCGTGTCAGTGGAGTTAAGACCAGGTCAGGGGTCAGTGTTAGGGCCAGGATGAAACCTCTAGGTGGCTTCTCCTAGAAAGCTCTTCTTTGCAGCGTGACACAAAAAGCAACGGTCAGGTCTGGCCAGTGTTACCATCTGTGCCAAAAGGGATGCCAGCTTGTCGCTGATGGCGCTCTGAAGCCACAGAATTTTTCAGAGAGTTTGTTTATGAAGTATAGACGAGCCTGGCGTGGCCACGGGGGCAGACATCCTTGGGAATGTTTGTCAAGACTTCAGTGAACGATGAAAAAGTGATTCACCCTAGCCTGGGAGCCAACGAATATCTAGGGAAAGTTGATCCGGCTGATCTCCAAAACAGGCCATTTCTAATCTTGTTGCTCTTGAGCAGAAGTTTGACCCAAAGCAGCCACCCGAGCAGCCCGCCCAGCCCTCAGTGTCTGTACGGTGAACTCCCAGCTCATCTCTGCACAGCCCTCTCATACTCCATTCCTGATCGATCATGTGATTAGAAACGACTGCTTCTCCACACAGTAAAGCACAGCACTACTTACAAAACACACAACATATGGTTCACATATTTGGACTGTAATTACCAACTGCATGTTGGCTGGGGAGGCTTTCAGCCTGGGTATCGTATGATGGGGAACACATTTCGCTCAGTGCCGCCGTGCTTCTGTTGTGGATGCGCGATGTTGCCTTGACAAAGCACAGTGGTGTGTTCAAGATCCAGATGGCAAGTGGAAGCATGTGACGCTGGCAGAGATGGAAAAGCTGAAAGGTCTGGAGCTGGATGGGAAGCCAGCCTCCTCCCGTGACGTCTGAAACCCCGTGTGTCACATGGTCAGGCTTCATACTCATGGGGCCTTCATTTATTATTCCTATCTAGTATCTATCAACATGTCTGTTTTAAATCACACCTATGATTGAAGTTGAATTCGGTTACATGGTCAGTCTGCAAGCAAAACAAATCCTAATTAAGTCTTAACCCGATGACACACGTACCTAAACACACTCCCACACCCTCAAACACCTCCTCCCACCATTGTCTGACAATTGCTTTGCTTATCTTCCCTGAATGTGCAACTTGTAAAGCGGGAGTTGAGCCTCCGGTATGCGGTAAGGAGGGGTTCCCAATAAAGTGTATAGACACCTGGCCGTGACACCTACAGTATATGATCTTATAGGACATTATTTTTCAAAACCATGGGCATTGATATGGAGCTGCCCCTGGCTATAACAGCTGCCACTCTTTTGGGAAAGCGGCCCACAAGATTCTGGAGTGTGTTTGTGGGAATTTGTGCCTATTCAGCCCCAAGAGCACTAGAAAGGTCGGGGATGGGCAGATGGGACTGGTGATGTTGGGTGATGAGAACTGGCTTGCAGATGGCAGATCAAATTGATCCCAAATGTGTTTGATGGTTTTAAGGTCAGGGATCTGTGCAGGCCAGTCAAGTTTTTCACTCTACAAAACATGTCTGTGGCTTCAACTTTGTGGTAAAAATTTGGGAAAGGCTCTTTCCCCTTTTTGTCTTGATATGTTTTCTACTTCATGCAAAAGGTCTCACTGGTTCCCTGTAACAAACACTCAAAACTAGAAATACATGTTACCTCGCTCCTTTAGCCCCCACGCACAAAGCGAGGTCCATACATAAATGTATCAATCTGTCTGCCTGTATCTGTCTTAGGGTTTGCATCAGCCTTGTAGAGTGGAGCAGGGCCGTGACATACTGGAATCGGCTGGGGAGCAAGGCTACCAGAGTTTCGTCTGAACATGTGACACTAGAGTTCATTTTAAGTGCTTTGAGGTTCTCACTACATTGCCACAGAAACCAGGAACTTGGGCCCAGAAACAGGAAGCAAGTGGGGAGTCCCCGAGTGTCTGTAGTGACAGAATAGCAAGAGCACCGAAACACTATGACTGGTTTGTCACCCAACACTCACCTTGACTTCAGAATTACTTCAAATATTTGTCTGTGCTTGATTGATCATGCCTGACTGTACCAGCTGATACCGGCTGTTCCCTGAAAATAGGCAAATTCATTCAAATACTCAAAAAGTTTGAAAATATGCTCAAATACTATTTGGTTTAGGTTTGTAGTGGCACTTACAAACCTGGCTGAGCCCATCAACAACTCTGGAATACTCATCATCATATAGAGAGCCATCATTACACTACACAGTCACAGACACAATGGCACCAAGGAACAGGAACTGTTTTCTGTGACAAAGGACAAATGAGGTTCTGCGTCTTAGCTCAACCCTGCCCCATGTCTTTGATCCATCCAGCAGATGTCTATGGATGTCCTCAAGACTCAAACCCCCACACTCCAACCTTCAGCCCCCAGCCCCAGTCTCCGGCCCCCAAACCTAAGGCTTTGCCCCAAGGGCTCGTCCCCAGCCTCCAGTCTAATGTTAAAATAGAGGTTCAAGATGAAGTCAGACTTAACAGTTTAGCAAACAGTTGAAGTTTGCTCCTAAGACTACTGATAGGCCATGTGGATTACATACATCTTAAAACGAAATAGAGACAGTGTGTATGTGTGTGTAGGAGGTTCTCGGAAAAATGACTTGTATATATAAATGAGAAAAAGTTGTATTACAACATTCTCAGACAAATCTTGTGTGCTCAAAGCACACAAAGATACCAGGGAGATTGATGCTGAAAAAAAAAGGTTTCTTCATGGAATGAAAATGTCTGTAATCAAGACCTGGACCTTCTTGTGTGAGAGTTGTCCTATTTTTCCTGATAACAATGTGTGTATATGTAGAAAAGATATCAGGCACCAAGATATGCGTCTTTCATATTCCTATCACCCAGAGAGTCACACTCACAAGTTCTGTGGGCCATAAAATAAAATAACAATGCAACAGATGACACATTTTCCCTCCGTGGAAGATACATTGAATTGTTCATCTGTGTCTTGCAAGTTCAAATGCTGTTGTCTTGCAAGTTCATTTCTGACACACGCAATGTCCACCTACCCTGTATTGTAGCCTTCGAGGACATGATTCACACACGCCCACATATACCCTTCCCCTCACACACATGCTGTTCATCATCGAACAAATTCAATAATGTACATACATGTTTAATGACTCACCGTCATTGTGAAGCCTTCTCATCGTAACAAACAGGATTAAAGTAACACATGCATTTCATCTGATCATCTCTCCACAAATGGAGCAATACCGAAAAACAATGTTCTGAGGGACTCTGCAGTGTCAAACTGGTGGGTTTGTGTGTAAATGTGTGTGTATGCACATGAATGCTAAAAAAGTTATCAGAGTCTTGAACCGGGTAATTCTTAATTGAAAAATATTGCTCATATTATGCTGTGGCACGTATCAAATCAGGACACGGTTTTATTTATTTATTTTCTAAAGAGAAGCTTTCATACACCAATTTGCCAGTCAGTAAATCCTGCTCTAACAACACAAGGATTTTTGTTTTATTTTTTTATAACTCCCACTTTTAATGCGTAGGAGCAGAGACAGGCTGCTGGACTAATGAGCATGAATGCACGGAATATAGAAAATGTACCAATCGAGTACAGACACATGATGACACAGGCTATCATCATGACACACTCTCAATTTCATGCAGAAGTCTATCTTTAGCTCTTGAATCATCTATCCAGCAGCAACAAAAGGCCTACAGTTAAGGTGTTCCGAGAAAGTCTGCAAAAAGACAAGCAGGAAAGCTAATACACTTCACCATCTCTTCTCTTTACCTGAAATAAATTCCAACTCTTTGAGGACAACTGTGACACCAAACCACGGGGAAGATACTTCCTACGGCTGAGCTATTCATATTTGAATTGTTGTTGTTAGAAAAGCCAAGCTAATCTATTGATCCCGAGGCATTTTACGAGGTGAATTCTTTCCACAGATGATAAACAGGGAAATTCTTCGAGCATACGCACGGACACACACAAAGGGACAATAGGCTCTGTCCCTGGGTGGCCAATCACTGGGGCCACAGGAGTGACATAAGTTTATGGGTTTCATGCTGGCCGGAGATAGGAGACCCAGAGAGAAGGCATTTTTGAAGGGAAACCGGACTTTCCACTGAGTCACCTTCAACCTTCTTTTACAAGGCTGCAAATCCTGGAAAGCTAACCCATGACCTCCGACCCTCTGGCCTGGGGATCCTAGTGAGGTTCCCTTCCCATCCACAGTCGACATCGATGCTCCCAAAAAACAAACTCACCCAAACACACAGGCTGCATTAGTGTGGTCACTACTGTACAAACTTCATGACACAATCACAGATTGGGAATCACCTGCTTGCTAAAGTAGTAGCCCACGCAGGGCTGGACTGGGACAAAAAATCGGCCCTAGCATTTTTGGGCCAGGTGGCCCACACCCAGTGTTCGCCCCCCTCACTCACTTTTTATCGACGATTTGGAGGCCATATAGTACACAATGTCCATACCAAGTGCAAGTAACAGTGGAAAGCTGCATGGCCTTTGAACAACACTGGATTATTAATGCAGGCATCCCCCTGTATATATTTTAGCTTTTTCGCTCTTAGCTTTTCTGCGCCTCCCTTGCGCTTTCGTTTCTCCATTTTTATCGATGCTAAACTTTAACGATGCCAAACGATGTTAGGCATTAGCCAACAGCTCGTGTCTTCCTGGATTTGATGGGGTCAAGCGAGTGCCAATTAAGGAAATTAACCAATGGGCCGCTGTCAGTTGTCTATGCGCCGGCCCGACCAAAAAAAAAAAAAAATTATAATATCGGCGATTCGGCCCAAAAGTGCGTCGGCCCACCGGGCAAATGCCCGGTATGCCAGATGGCCAGTCCAGCCCTGAGTCCACGTTAGGGGCCCATTTGTGTTAATCAGATATCATAGCAGCTTTAAATTACAGTTTTTTTCAAATGCTTACTGTAATGGGTGGGAGCGGGGCGGGGGAGATGCACCAAGTGAACTGGAAGAGGTGGAGGCCTTTGGATCAGTGCAAATCAAGCGTATGGTTTTGGGGAGAGAGGGATAGGACCATGAGTTGAGGTTGGGTACACATTTTCCTGAGGGTTTCACATTCTGTTCCAAACTGTTCTGAGCGGCTGTTGGTCGTTATCACTCACTCTAAACAGTCTTCCAGTGGCACTTCTGGTGCTTTCTGTCTCATTCTGTAATGTCGGGAAACCAACCGTTCGTCGAGCTGTCTGGGGAGTAACTGTTGAGATGGAGAGCCTGATAAAAGTCCCTGTCGGATACACCCCAAATATTTACGGTGAACTGATGGCAGAGCGTGATGCGTTGGCGTGGTGGAGCATGAGATCTGGCTGTTCTCTCTGCAGCTGGTCCTGGACACACATGACTGCCCACAAAGAGAGAGAGAGAGAGACACAGCAAGAGAGACAAAGAGAGAGAGACAAAGAGAGAGAAAGACTGTCTAGGGAAAAAGAGAAAGGCAGAGCACACAGAGTTAAAGTAGAAAAGTCACCAAGCACTAAACAAGAATATTCTTCTGTTTTTGTTAATCAAAGGCTTATCTTTCTGATTTCTCATAACTAGGATGGATATTGTGGTCCACGACACCTGACCCCCAGTGCCCCTGCTTTAGGAGACTCTCTGCTAGGTTGACGTGTTAGTCAGCCCAAAGTCTTGATCCCTCCAAGCTGCTCTGACACACCGGAAGCTGACAGTGCATGCAGCTCTATTTAAACAGGAAGGGCTTTGTTTCTCTCTGCAAATATGTCATCATTCTGCAGGCCCTAACAGGCTCGGAGATGGCGTGAAAAACATTAAATACACAAACACACATACTCACAAGCATGTTTATGATAACATACAACTACTAGTTGCAATTGTTTGGGCAGTCTTGCACAAGGCTGAAACAAACAAGTTGTATAACTTGTGCAACAAGCTCTGCAGTCTCAGACAGAACCAGACAACTGAGGAGTTGCTAAATCGTGTCTGTTACCTACCTTCTCCTCCACCCCGCAACCCACCTGCAGTCCAGGCGGAAACAGAGACAGATGATCGAGGAGCTGCAAAGTACTTAACTGTCATTTACCACACTGCAAATACACGAAATCCATTTGTTTTCGAATATATTGGACTGGAGAGTACTAGGTGGGATTGGGCTAGACTGGATAAAACCAATAAGGACTAGATGGGACTGTGTAGGACTAGGTGGGACTAGGTAGAACTAGTGTGGGCCTATGTAGGACTAGGTGGGACTAGATTGGACTATGTAGGATGAGGTAGAACTATGGGGGACTAGGAAGAACTAGGTGGGACTAGGTGGGACGAGATCAAACTAGGTAGGACTAGGTGGAAGTAGATGGGACTATGCAGGACTGTGTGGGAAAAGGTAAGGCTGTTTTGAATAAGGTAGGACTAGGTAGGAATGGGGGTGACTGAGTAGGACTAGGTAAGTTGAAGTGACACTACATCGAAAGGCAGCTGTTGGTGCTGGCTCTTTAAGAATCTCCAGAGGAACTTCTAAGGCGTGTTGAGGACTAACACTGCGCTGCTTGAGCAATGTTTCTCTTCGCTCCAAAGTCAATTCCTTCAACTTGTTCTTTTCTCACAGAGCTCAATAAAAGTCCTGGGGATGTGAGTGGTGAGACGTTTGTCTCCTGCTCCTCTGCTCCCCTTCACCTCTCTGTCTCTGACTCCAAATATACCGTCTATAGCTCTCAATCTCTCTCTGTAATCTGTGTATCTCTTTCTCTTTTTCTCAATCTGTCTCTACTTATTTTAACATCTCTCCTAGTCAGGCAGAATTATACCACTGCAGAGATAGACTATACCAGTGTCATTAATCAGTTTCCTTGCCTCTTATCTCACTGAAAAGCAGCACCAATATTTTACCTTTTAATGGTACTTTTCCTTCCTTTATGCAGCTGTAAAATATGGATGTATGGAGAGGCATTCACATAGGAACTCAGACATGGAATTAGCTGGTAAGACAGGAAGCTCACCTGTGTCTACGGGAAATGAGGTCAGTGTGTGATGGAGGGTGTGAGGCAGGACATTCTCTGCTGGTCGGAGCAAACAAGGCTTCGAAAATCTGTTGGGAGGCCAGGCCAGACAGATGTTCTTCCTGGCAAATACAAGCAGCACACACCAGTCTGGGCAGAACACACACATACACACACATACACACTCAGAGGCACAGGCACAAACCAAAACACACACCAACACTTACCTACACACACAGTTTTTTTTTATTGAGTTGGCTATCATATGACTTGGTAAGTATATAAAGAACTATGTGTGTAGGAATCATTAAAAACCAATTCACATGGCAAAT
This sequence comes from Osmerus mordax, assembly GCF_038355195.1. Taxonomy (NCBI): domain Eukaryota; kingdom Metazoa; phylum Chordata; class Actinopteri; order Osmeriformes; family Osmeridae; genus Osmerus; species Osmerus mordax. The sequence continues at coordinate 4,501,550 of NC_090063.1, read as the reverse complement.
GTTTCAAATTAGAATTGACTTCCCACCCTGTATGTAAATGGATAGTCACAAGTAATGAAAAGGCTCAATCTGTTGCACAGTGGCTTTTTAATTGGGTACATTTGATGAAAAAGGGTCTACATCAATAGTTTGTATCGAATCTGAAAACAAATTGCCTTCATGTTGATTAGCCTCACAAAACTACGCCCACACATTTTTACGTAACAACCCAGCCACCTTTAGCTATAACAGCCACGTCATGAAAGCATTAATCACATTTGTCTGTTTCAATTTAAATTCTGCAATCATCATCTCAACTAACTGTATGATCAGCTGTGTTATAGACAGACACACACACACACACTGTTTCTCTCCACTCCAAAGTCTATTCCTTCAACTCTTTCCTTCGCAGCCTACATGCCTATGTGGAGTGTTCTACCTCCCTACACATCATCCCTGTAATATCACACTTCCACACCATGTATGTGATATGACAACCAGCTCTCATTTTCTCGGTCTCCTCTGCGCTCTGTCTCAGTACCCTCCAGGAATGTACCAAGCCCTTTCAGCAAACACCAGCCTCAAACACCAACTGAAACTCCCTTCAATGGCTAGAAGCGACGCAAAGCGTAACGCTTCATTTGTTTTGATAAGTTCAATCGGAACGTGGACTACTCAGGCGCTCTGGTCACTTTGTTTCTGAATAACACCAATTGATCTAAAACAGGGGACTTTTCGTCTCTCTCTCCCTTTCTCTCCCTCACTTTCTCTCTCTGTCGTCGTGGTGGAGATAGATCGCACTCTGTCTCTTTATGATCTCCACATCACTATCATGGAGATGTAGTAGATATGACTCTCTCTGTCCTGGTCCTTATCTCAGCCAGTACAACCTTTGTACTGACTGACTCCATGCTTTACATGGAGGCTGACAAGAAGGAGACAGCAGGGATACGCTTCCAGCAGACTCAGCGAAATGTTGTGCATTTCAGGATAATGAAGGTGTGTAGAAGATACAAGCCCGAAGCAAACAGTGCTAAAAGCTGAAATTGCAACAATTACGTTGGATGATACAGTTGGCACACCGATAAGCCTTCACTTGTTTATTTGGACAACAGTGTATCTGTATCCTCGTATGCCTGCTGTTGGTTTGTTTTCATTCTTGACTCAGCCCTAAGGGTCTACCTGACTGGTACAACTTAAAAGACATAGAGAGAGAGAGATACAGAGCGAGAGAGACAGAGCTACAGAGAGAGACACAGACACAGAGAGAGAGATACAGAGAGATACAAAAAGATACAGAGAGATACAGAGATACAGAGGGAGAGAGATACAGAGAGAGAGACATAGATGCAGAGAGAGAGAGAGAGAGAGAGGGAGAGGCAGATAGATAAAGAGAGAGATAAACGAAAGAGAGGGGGTAGAATAAAGTAGAGCAAGAGAGCAAGTCAGAGAAGGTACAAGTGGTGACTGGGTGTGGGTAATGTCCTGTACCTGTAGATCCAGTGTTCAAGGATAGCGAATGATGCAGGCAACTGTTTTTGCATTCCTTTACTCTCTCTGTCCCTCTGTTTCAGCCACACACACATACAAACACACACACACACACAAAAACACGCACACACCTACACACACACCAACACACACACACATTGGGAAAGCAGAGTGATATGTTGAACACATTATTTTTTCTCTTGGCAGCCTGGGGGGAATATTTTGCCACTGTTAAGACTTGTTCCTCTAAAGCTTATGTTAAAACCGCATCTGAGAACATAAAGATGATGAGCATAATTTTAGCTGTAACTGTCTCATGGTTTTTATGATGGGTTTAGGGGATGGCTTAGCTTAGGATGAACAGTTTGTCCCAAAACAAAAACACATTCACCAAAATACACACTCATGCACATTTTCACACACACAGACTAACCCAAACACACACACACTCACAAAAAGACAATGCACTCTCATGAGTTTTGAAACGTACCAAACACTATCAAAGAGGTAGTGGTATCTGGATGTCAAAGGTCAGTGTTAGAATTCATTGTTTGATATGGTGATTGTAGAACTCAAGTAAACCATAGGTTTTGTTTTGACAGAGTTCTTTTTTATTGTTAGTTGTAGCTGGTAAGGAGCAGAACAGTTCAGTGTAATTTGTATAGTAAACTTTTGGTCATCAATACAGCCTTGTTTGACAAACTATCCCATCAATCACCAAAAGTTGAATGACACTTTGTCACAGTAGTGTAGTATAGGTTTCAGGAATGATATCTGTGTCTGTTCCTAGAACCTTGATCGACATTATTAACTGCCAAAGGAGAAATCCCAAAATTATTAAACGGACCTATTACAGGACCAATTGTAACATTATTCTTTTCCAGACAGTTCTATGGTGATTGACAAAGAAGAGACATGAGACCTGAGACGTGATCAAACATTCAGTTACATGCTTTGTGACACAGCTCCCTCTTTTATTGAAAGTGAGGATTTGAAACTTTTTATTTTTATAAAGGCAAAAAATAGTAATCTCCAAACCAAGAGTTACACCTCAGAGAGTTCTGGAACTCGGACCCTCCAACCCAACCCCCCCAACCCCCTGCTACACACACACACACACACACACACACAAACAACCCCACCGCACTCCTTCCACCCCCTCTTGCCTCCCTAATCTGGTTACATGGGAAGCATGTGTAGGAGGCCTAGGATGGTTGTTCTCATGCACACACACACACACACACACACACACACACACACACACACAACTGAAAACTCAGACACGCACACACACACTGTAAATGCCTGTAAATGCACACAGGCACACTCGTTGGATGATTTACTTATGAACAGTCAAGGTATGTTAGATCTCATGTCTGTGTAAGACCCTTCTCTCCTTTACGACTCTCTTTCCTCGGAGCAGTTTCAGCCATGAGTAGTGAAGGTTGACCGAGCTGGTTTATGGATTAATTCATTTGGGAGATTGAAGGAATGCTGGGATTGAAAAAGTGAGCTGGTACATATCTGGGCTTGTCTGAACCCTGTCTTACATCTTGGAGACAGACAATAAGAACTCTTTGTGGTTTACCTGCTGTGTCAAAGAGTTGGCACCAAACACACGCTCACAACTATCACAATAAAACGTGCACACTCACAGACTTTATCACTAAAGGACAAACTCAGATCTGCTCTCTGATAAATATGTGCACACACACACACACATTTATTATAACTTAATTCCACTGATGCATACACGTGCATAAACATGCACATACAGTTTACACACACACACACACACACACAAACTACTGCATGCAGCTGAACTCTCCATCCTGTGTTTGCAGCCACTGTTGGCTGTGCTGTATTCCCAAAGACCCCATTCTGATCCAGTCCCCTGAGAAGAAGGAGAAAAGAAAACATTGCTAGGGTCATCACATTAAAGGAAGGTGCGACCTCCACACCGGCCAATCATGTTCCCTCGTCAGTCCTTAAAATGTTTTCATTGGTTCCCTCAGGGGCCTTATCAGACCAGCACTGAGAACCAAAGAAACACAGGGGTCGTCGCCCTTATCGCATGACCCCCGCTCACACCGACTGGACCTGTGCGGGGGGACGAGAGCAAGAGGGGGGATTACCAGGCACAGTTCTCTCAGGAGACAGAAACTATTTCTCAGCCTTTCCCAGGCTGGGTCAGGACTTTCTCGTAAGCACATTCTGCTTTTACAGTCTGCGTCTCTCTCCCCTCAACACTTCCAACTTCTGTCCCCCTTGTTTGTTTTGCCTCAGCAGAAACTGATGGTCATCATGTCAGAACCTCATAAAGGAGACTTGACATTGACCAATCAGTGTCTTACACAGTGGGCAGCGGACTAATATCCCTTGCTGTGCATTTCCAAAGAACACAGAAGGATATTCTTACTTTGACATAGAACCAGCAACCCATCTGGGATTTGAACCAATAACCTCCCTTGGATATCTAGCAGTAGCCTTTATGTGAGGTTAACAACTCTTATCCATCACATTGTTGGATTGAAGATGTTTTTTATTACAGTATACCACCAACAGAAAGCACTCTTTACATTATAAGAAACTGTTAGTATAGGATACCTCAATAAAAATACAATATATTCAGAATTGTGCTGTGTTGTGCTGTTGTGTGTAATTGTATAGTCTCAAATCTGTTGGACATAAAATAAATGTGTTTTGGAAAATTGGACCAGTCCTCTGGACACATGCCATGGTAATACCTTCCTCGTTGACCACCCCAGGAGCATGTGCCTCCCAGGGAAGGACACCAGCAGCAGGGGGTGTCCTGCTGTGGAGAAGGTGCTGCTCAGTGGGCTCCAGTCCCACTGACGTGTCATCGTGGGGTATTGAGAAACATGTTATAAACAATGACTCATCTGGACCGTTGTGGACCATTCCGTCCTGTTTCGTTCTCTCTTTCTCTTTTTTTTCTTGCCGGTCACTTCAAAGGTAAGGCCCAACATAGGGTCTGTGCAATGTCTGGTTGTTCCATGGTCCTGCTCCTGTGTTTGTTCACTTGGGGCTGGGGTTAGGACTCTTACTCTAAGTAAATGACCAGGATTATTTCAGTTCATTCTATCAAACCAACTGCAGAGTTATTTAGTTACAAACTGATTTATTATTAGATGTTAAGATACAGCCCTACCCTCTTTTTAACTTCTGTTATTTTTCCTAAGATATTTTGTTTGTTTCTGTTATTTATTATTTTTGTGTTTTATTTATACAGAACTGACACGCAGCACAAATATGCTGCTGCTAGCAATTAACATTCAGTGCTCTACTGAGCACTGAATGATCCATGCCATTTCAGAATCAGAATCAGAATCAGAATGGGATTTATTCGCCATGAAAGTTTGCACAGACAAGGAATTTGCTTTGGCAGGAAGGTGCATACAATAAACATATACCTACAATTTAAATATGTGGACTATCTATACTAAGGGTACATAAACTAGCAGTATTAAGTGGGATTAGAATATAATTAAATATACAATAAAATAAAATATAAGTTGCCGTAAATTACAATATAAAAATACAAAAATACAAATATTACAAAAAATACAAATGTACAAGATACCATTATTGTAATACAGTGCAAAAAGCAGTGTGTTTTAAGCAAGAAGTCATTAGAGTCAGTTTGGTCCCTTGGCAATGTTGAAGGCATGTGTTATTAATACAGAACAAACACATTTAGGCATCAGTTGAATGTCTAGCCCATCTGTAAAAAGTAAATTCACAGTTTTTGTTCATAACATGGGTCAACAGGATGTCAAAGAAAACCAAACTGTGAGCTTTCATGGACCTCCATGTCACTCTGAACATAAATGGAAGCCAGTAGAGGATGTTTATGACTGTAGACTTCCTCTCCGATGCGTGTGTGTGCTCATCTAGTTTCACACCACACTTTTTTTTCCTTTGCAGAATGGCTACACTACTGTAGAGTTCCCAAGAGGGTCGACTGACTATTTTACATTGGACATCAGCATCATCCCCTTGATCAAATATCCAATCGTTTTTCTCAGTTGTCCAGTAGGTGTACACCATATAGGTGGATGTGGTTAGTGTTCCCTCTAATAAGGTGATTTATATACACGGTTTGACTGTGTACTTTCCCTGAAGTCTAGGTGAGTAAGATGTACGTCATTACTTTCACCACATGTATTTGCTACATGCGAAAGCCAATGCAGTTGTTACAAACGTAGTTCCTTATCTGTTCACCATGTAGCAGCTACTGAAAACTTCCCATGCATCTTGAGTCATTTTCATATAGGCTCACAGGCCTCACATTTCTGTTAGACTTTTTTGGTACTGAATGACGTAGAAAACATTAATTAATTAATTTTAATTTCCACATTCATTATAGGTAGGCTAAGGATGAATATATGTATATATATATAATATGGATTATATTATATGAAATATCTATTACATATGTGTGTGTGTGTGTGTGTGGTTGGTTGTTTGACGTGTGCACATATTTGCACAGCTTTGCACCTCAAAATTATGAAATATTAAAAGGAAAAATTCCAAAGTCATAATTAGATTCTGTAGAGCAGGAAATAGTCTTACATTACATTCAAATTATATTGAAATTCTTAACCCTTTTCTAAACACTTTTGGTCGCAAATGCGCAAATTGTAATTTCTCTTGAACTGCCCCCACACGTCGTAGGCCTATTAGACCAACAAGGACTAGTCATCTTACATTTACATTTAGTCATTTAGCAGACGCTCTTATCCAGAGCGATTTACGACAGGGACATTCCCCCGAGGCAAGTAGGGTGAAATGCCTTCCCAAGGACACGTCATTTTGCACGGCCGGGAATCGAATCGGCGACCTTCAGATTACCAGCCCGATTCCCTAACCACTCAGCCACCTGACTCTCTTGGCCTAACTAACGCAGGGGGAGTATCTAATTACCAAGAATTGAAATTCCTGTTAAAGTCTCATTGTAAATAATGAATGGAGTAAATAATTGGTTGAATCCAAAACAGATGTCCGGGCCATGCGCTCTACAGCGTTACGCACAGGCAAGGGTGGGCCTGCGCACTCAGTGCGCATTCGATGTCTGTAACAGTGGTTACAGGTTAAGCCACAATGATATTACCTTGCGCTTTCCAGTGCAATACTGAGAGCAATCCATCACCAAAAAATCAGTTCTCTCCATGTTATTGACGCCTGTGTATTCTGAAATACAACACCATGTTCGACTTCGTTGTGAATCTCTAGACTTTTTGACCTCATACTTTTTATGTTAACAATTTATAATGACTGTTACTACACTATGAGCCAAACTAATTAGACGTCACTGTACTTCTTCATGAACCGAACCACATGATAACATATAGTAAGTATTTATCCAACGATAACCTATATCTATGGTCACATCTATTCTCATTTATTTACTCTTAGGCATGAGAAGAGCCTTTTTTACGAAAAGTTATTCAAGAGGGTATTAAGAAAAACAATCGGACCTATGAGATGTTGTGTTCAATGAGGTAGCCTAGGCTACACCTACTGTAGTGGTGTACAAAAGTTTTCTTCAAAATCATAGGCTCACAGGAGCGAGGAGGAGGAGCAGATCAGGAGCGCAAAGGAGTAGACTAGTCTACAATAGCGTGGAGAGAGCTCGGCGCACAGAGGGGTGAGCAAGCGCACAGGACACTGTCAACTCAAAGTCAAAGCAGTTATAACAGTCACATCGGAGAGAAAACTCCTGTCGTCAGTTACGACAAGCCAAAAGAGTTCTCACTGGAGTCTTACTAAAAGAGCGAATAACGTTGTCAACTAAAGAACATGGAAATTGGAGAAGTATGGCTCTGCGCTTCATTGCACAACTTGGAGAAAGCGCGAGGAAGCTAAGAGCAAGCGCGAGCAGGGAAGGAGAGTAAATGACAAGAATTACGCAGAGACTGTGAGAGAATAGCCACACAGACATGAATAACACCACCTCGAACGAAAATCCCCGGTCCTGGGATCCCACCATCCCAGTCATCATGTTCATATTCGGTGTGGTGGGCAATGTTATCGCCATCGTGGTGCTACGCAAAACTAGGAAGGAACAGAAGGAGACCACATTCTACACGCTCGTGTGCGGACTCGCAGTGACTGACCTCCTGGGCACTCTCCTGGCCAGTCCCGTCACCATTGCAACCTACATGAAGGGCCGGTGGCCAGGGGGAGAGCCGCTGTGCCAGTACTCTGGATTTATCCTCCTATTCTTCTTCTTGGTGCAGCTCAGCATCGTCTTCGCCATGTCCATCGAGAGATACCTGGCCATTAACCATGCCTATTTCTACAACCATTACGTTGACCAGAGACTTGCCGCCCTGACACTGGTAACCATTTACGTTTCAAACGTTATCTTTTGCGCGCTGCCCAGCATGGGTCTTGGAGAGGTCAAACTCCAGTATCCAAAGACGTGGTGCTTTATCGACTGGCGGACAAACGACTCGATTCATGCCACCTTCTCCTACATGTACGCTGGTGTGAATTCGTTTCTGGTCCTGGCCACTGTCATATGCAACGTGATGGTGTGCGGGGCGCTCATCATGATGCACAAGCGGTTCATACGCAGGACCTCGCTGGGCACGGACCAGGGGCGCATCGCGGACCTGCGGCGCAGGCGGAGTTTCAGGCGCTTGGCTGGGGCAGAGATACAAATGGTCATACTGCTCATAGCTACTTCTGCCACAGTACTCATCTGCTCAATACCGTTAGTGGTAAGTTGATAATGTAGCTACATGGCTTTGTGTGTTAATCAAAGTCAGGAAATTAATCAATAACAACATGCGGGCTCAAGTAATCCAAAAATATTTGGCATATTTCAGCAGTGAAGAGTTGCTGATATATTACATTGATATGACTGACATCATGTCAACAGCCAGAAGACATAATGCAAAAACTGGAAACCGGAGAGCTACCAAAACCCTAAAAGCCTTACACTCATATTTCACCATCGCTTTCTTTTTGTAATGTTTCAACATGAGTCTGACAGTTGTTTACATGTTTTGACAAGGTTGTTGATTGGCCTCCAGGGGCAACCAATGGCCAAAAACATGCTTATGACTGATAAATAATGTGAGACAGAGCTGTGTTTTCATTGGCTACTTGCCACTGCTTCTGTGTTGGGTACACACAGTACAAGATTAAGGGAGATGCAGGAGGCTCTAATATGAATGATAAAATATAATCTATACACACAAGAGACACTCGCATTTTTACACAGCATAGCAACACTTCACATCACCACAACATTCCGAGCATAAATCATGAGCTACATATCAAACAATGTCCACAGCGCACCTTATACAGAATGTACATATTGGATCGCAGCCTCGATATTTCAACTCTATATAAAACCTCTATACGTTATTCTACGTTACAGCCGCCACAGAAAAGTGAGCACTTACATGCACACTAACCTTGCCCCCTCTCACCCTCAGAGAAGTGAGCCCTTACATGCACACTAACCTTGCCCCCTCTCACCCTCAGAGAAGTGAGCACTTACATGCACACTAACCTTGCCCCCTCTCACCCTCAGAGAAGTGAGCACTTACATGCACACTAACCTTGCCCCCTCTCACCCTCAGAGAAGTGAGCCCTTACATGCACACTAACCTTGCCCCCTCTCACCCTCAGCTGCGAATCTTCGTCAACCAGCTGTCCCGTGCCAAGGTGGACGTCCCCCCCGCTGAGAACCCTGACCTGCAAGCCATCCGGATGGCCTCGGTCAACCCGATCCTGGACCCCTGGATCTACATCCTGCTGAGGAAGACCGTGGTCCTGAAGCTGGTGGAGAAGATCAAGTGTCTGTTCTGCAGGATGGGCAGCAGGGGCCGCCGCCAGGCCAGAGGCCAGTTCCACTGCGTCGACGGCCACTCCTCTATCGTGTCCCGGGATGGCCCCTCGCTGGTGTCCCCCGGGCTGAGGGAGGTCATCAGCACTTCGGAGACCTTTCTCTACCTGCCCGAGGCTTCCGACTCTGGGCCCGGTGGGTTCACTCCCGGGGGCCTGGGCAGACCCAGCCCCACAGCAGTGGAGCGCTCCCTTCTCCAGGACCTCAACATGGTAAGAGAGCAAGAGGACCCATTACTGGCCACCTCTGAGGTCAAGACGCCGGAAACGCCAGGTGGGATGAACAGGCTACCCCTGGAGCCCTCGAAGGACCCAGCTCTTTATGTCACCTTCACGGACGAGACCTCGAACTTGCAGGAGAAATGCATCTGACATTGTACTTTGAGAACTCCATTAATTAACCACCCTTCGCACATGTGGTTGGTCAACTGAACTCAAAAGGAGAAGAGAAATTGCTGCTGGTTGAACTTGAATGGCTGACTGTAACATGAATGCTAGTAGCTAATGCAGCTGAAACATAAAGGACTATGGGTAGGCTAGTTTAAGGCCACTCAGTAGGTGTCTTCAAGACTAAAGACTGCTCTATTCATGTGACTGACCTGTACGTCAGGTGATGAGGTATAAAGGCAAAACGAACATCAAAAATATAAAAATTAAATATTGTTATCCTTAAATACCTAAATGTGTCTCTACATGTCAAAGTCCTACTGCAATACAAATTCAACGTACTCGTACACATCAATGGTGTTCAGCCACAAAACCCAAATATTTTCAGTTACAGATTAAATTGTTAAGGGGAATTTCAGCACACTTTTAGAAACTTAAAACCACTGCAAGGTCAATTAAGCAACCACAGGCTTACTAGGCATTCTGACATAAGCTCAAGAATGACATTCAAATACTGTATAGTTATGCTACAATGTGAATTGTGTGTTCCATGTTTAAGTTATTTAAGAAAGCAAAAAATACATATCTTCTCTGTGAGAAGGTTTGACAACTCTGAACTTGTTACAAATGATTAAAAGAAGGGCTACAAGCTTTGGCTACTTCAGAAACATTGGTAAACAAATGTATCATTTTGAATGACTGGCACTTCTACAACCTTGCATGAGGTATGGGGTACCAACAAAACTATTGACTTCAATATAATAATCCCATGCCATGTTGACCTATCTTGACATTTTGTGTAGTGAGTAAATGATGTTAAAAGAACTGATTGCTGTTGACTTTCTTTCCACAAGTCCGTCATGCTTTGCTGAGCATGAATCCCAGAAAACCCAGGAAATGGAAAACAAATGAGTCATTCTGTTTAAAGAAGTTACTACACACTGTACAAACAAATTGATGGATACAAACTTATAAATAGTCCTATTTAGTCCTGCACCTGTTCTGCATGTTCTTCCACTAGCTCGCTGTCTAGAATTCATCGTGGGGTTGACAATTACAGCACCTCCATATACCATAGTGATTGACAGAGATAATTAACATTGCATCAAACTGCGACCGCAAGCTGCCCAATCCATCTCAACTGTGCAGTCTGTCTGGATTGGAGAACTAGGTGGTTGACAATTAAACATGTTTAGGACTACCAACATAGCCCATTGTCCACAGTGTCAGACTTAGATTTGTACACGATTTCACCCAGATCTTGATCACTTTGTTCCTCTGGCCTCTGAACAAGGATGCTCTAAAAGTGACCTTCTGTTTCAGCAGTTATTGGCCAGACAAGACTAGCAAATAAATCATTACTGAATCGTATCAAATGGATGTTACAGATTATTACACATCAATCAAATGTCCATGATTTTGAAAATAGGATTATCAACTTTTCCATTAATAGTTTGATAAATTTAAAGGCTGTGTTCAAAGTATCAACATTTGCAGTGGAAATGTGTAGTCGACAAATAATTAAAAACTAGAAGCAATATTCCACACATTTATTTCAGTTCTTACATTTTGGAGGACAAACGAGCGGATTACTGTACAAGCATAGGCCTACTGTATTTATCACACTATGTGCTAATATTGGCATTCACATTTTAAAAACATAAATGGCTATGCCACATCCTAATCACGGTTACTTCCTTATTTGACCAAAAAAACATACTTAAAAAAACATACTTAAACAAATACTATGCCAAAAATTACGTTCTCTTTCTTATGGCAACCTTTCTGCAATGTTCTTAACTCTGTGGAGGGGTAATATTATTGATCGGTTGAGAAATAGTCCTGCACTTTCCTACCATTGGCCTTTTTGCACTAGTGCCCTTTATCATCATCAGCAGTAGCAGCAGCTTTGATGGCATGGCAACCGGCTGTTGGTGTCATCTGTATTCCTCATCTCTTTATCCAAGAACCTGATACTCCTCACCGCCATTAGAATTATACAATAAATCCATCCCAACACCAGGCTGTGGCCACAAACCATCTGCAGTCGGCTCTTGAGTCCTGGAGTCTTCCACAGGAGGCGCCTATAGCCACAACTCTGGAGGGATGGGCTGGTACAGAAGTGTAGTTGTACTGGGCACCAGAGACATGAAAGACAACACTCCGCCTAATATGAATTTAATGAATACATGTATCGCCTTCTTATGAATGTAATGAACACGGTTCCTCCGTTCCCCTCTTGCACTGCCTGCCCTCATGCCAGTCTCAACCCTCCACCGTATGGCCTCTCGCGAGTCACACCAACCCTCTTCAGTATGAGTATTGGTGAAAAGGATCTGCTATTAGACCACGCCACTCACACGCAATGAGCGTTCAAGCTGTGGCCCTTTAAGCATGGCTATTCAATCAGTGCAAAGCTTTCTGTGGAGTCGCTCCAGACCTTGCTGGAGATTATTGTTTCAGCAGCACCCACCCCATCTCCCCAATGGGGTCTCTTATGACACACCACGTTCTGAAGCTTAAGTCGAATTCTGGGAATCATCGTGCAATATTATTTTTCAAAGATCCTCCTTTAATCACTTTGTCATGGAGATCAAGATAAGATTGTCTTATTTGTTGCTAATTCTGAAGCTATAATTCCAACAGCAGCCTTATCTTGCATTAAACTGCAATTAAGGTTCCTAAAGGCATGGGACACAACATTTGACTGGTACAAGTGACTATCATGGGGAATTGTCAAGGAGATTTCCAGACATTCGTTTTAATACTTGTCAGTTTCAAGCTGTGACAATTTAAAAGACAACATACGGTATGTTCGTGACAAGAAAGACAGACATTTTCCAAAGAGAAAAGCAACTCAACTTAAGACAAATCTGACACTGGCCAGTGGTTGTTGACCTCTCGGGGATAAATGATAACAGAAAGTATGTGTTTATGCTCTGCTGCTATGCTCCAGTCTCTGCATAGGGAGAATTGACAAAATAAGGGTTTTGTCAAAACTTAAAACTTAAAAACATACACCAAAAAGCCCATTAACAACAGAGTACATATGTCTAATTTGTCTCACACGATCCTATACCACAACAAAGAAAACAACAACGTGCACAACACAAAGCACACAAATAAATCTTAACCCAAACAAAGGTTTCTCAGAAAAGTCCGTAGGTCTATAGAGCTTGGCAGTCCACGATCAATGACTGGTGGGTGGGCTCGACTGATCACATCCAACACCAAGGAGTCTATGGATCAGCCCCTTAAGGGCAAACCGTGAGAGGAATTGAACAGACCTTAATGACTCGATCTACGTGATCGACCAAGGCCTTCAAGACCCAAGCTCACGGCCCCCGCGCCTTGACAAACTGCTCCTTGGATGGGGAAGACGTCGGGGTGTCCCGCTCCGCCTCCTCCGCGGGGACCTCCCTGGCGTTCCCTTCTGCGTCCACCACCACCGCCGTCTCCCTCAGCTCCTCGTAGCGCCTCTGTCTCTCCGCCACCGCCGTGCACGCCGCCAGCACCTCGTCCGACTCAAAGTCGTAGTCCTCCTGCAGCTCCGGGACGTGGAGCGCCTCCTGGCGCGCCTCCTCCTCCCTGTGCTTCCTCTCCTGGGCCGCCTGCCGTTGCTGCTGCAGTTGGCGAGCCCAAGCGAGGTCCTCCGACCACAGGGGGCGCTCCGACGGACACAGGTGCACGGCCATCTGGAAGGACCTCACAGCCTGAGGGTGGGCATGCAAGGATGGTGTGGAGGAAAAAAGGGTCAGAAACATCCCAGTTGGACATTCTACCTTCTGCGATTTATGCCGTTTTTCATTTGTTCCATGTTGCTCAAGGACACAGCCACTGGTGCGTGTCTGAGGAATTTCGATGCGTGCCTGGTGGTGACTGGGTGAACAGGAATTTTTGATGTTGTATCATCAGGGGCATGATGACACTAATGCCATTAAGGTTGTTAATGACTCTGAGCTGTTCTGGTGGCGTCACTCAACACAGGTTGCTAGGCATTATGAACCTCTGGGATGACCACAATCTAATTGTGCTCTGCGTAGGTCAGGGAGCTTGAGGATAGAGAAGGTTGGGGGGCCATGCTTCAGAGAGCCACGGACATATTTATTGAAACTCTTAAATCAGGTGGTTTAAGATCTGTTAGAGCAAACCGAAGGCTCTGTGCTATCGATCGCTGTGGTAATACATCACAGTCAGTGGCAGAAGAAACCCAATGCCATAGTCCTATATTCCTCTCAAATCACTTGACTGTTTAAATGTTAAAAGTGACAGGAAACATTATTCTGTCAGGAATACAGTTTTGGGAGATTATGGAGAACAGTTTCACCCGTGATCAGTAACAATGCCTGTGACGGATGTTTTTCAAACTGTTGTGGAATTTTAGGACTTAAATTGTATTGAAACCGCCATTCTTGACTATATTCAAATATACACAGTGCCGCTAGAATTTTCTTTGACACAAACCTTGTTAGAAATATTAATACTAAGCCTAAATAATCTCTTCTCATTTTATTTTGCTGAATACAATTAATGTCTCCCACCTGAGACTCTGTACACTCAAAACAATGCTGAAGAGTGTCAGAAAACAACTCAACGAGTAGTTTATTGTGGGCAGGGCTTCCTATACTGAGCCTATGCAGGTCACTTGAAAAATGATCCAAAGACTCGTACCCGAAGACACAGTCGGGAGATGAGCGTATAATTTATGTTTCCTCTACTGAGCCTATATGCAACAGTCCCGATGTGCTGCCACGAGAAAATGACCGAATCACTCTCTGCAACTGCTCGTTTCTCCCGAGCCAGAGTCAGACTTGAGATTCGTTCAAAATTAACTAATCGTTCACAAACAATTCATCACTAGTGCATGTTTGAGTCTGTTTTTTCATATATGCAGCCGCCTATACACAAACACCTAACCCTAATAACATTTAAACAAAAGGTTTCTCAGCAGTTTTTTTTTGTATTAGGTGTCCTTAATAACATACTAAAAGTTTACCAAAGTTTGACCATTAGAAAGGTGTAATTTCTAAGATGGCGTAGAAGGTGGGCAGGAAGCCCTTAAAATATTCTAACTCCATTATTTGACCAAGCCAAGTAATCTTGGTGTCTAACCAATCTGGGTCTATGAATCCATTGGACTTGTCTAAATTGCATTGACATGATTACATACTTATGGTGTACATGATTTTGTGAGATTACTGTAAGGTTTTATCTTTGTTTGTGGTGAACCAGATATGTAATCGATTTAACCTGTCATGTAACTCCTACTCAGTACGTGTTTTTGGACACATATGCTTTTTTTTTTTAACCCAGACTTGACATTCAATGTAAAAGTTAACTCTGAATTAGCCCAAACAGAGGCCTGTGTGTGAACCCTCTAAAATGGTCACTCATTTCCATATAAATTACATTTACATTACATTTAGTCATTTATCAGACGCTCTTATCCAGAGCGACTTACAGTAAGTACAGGGACATTCCCCCGAGGCAAGTAGGGTGAAGTGCCTTGCCCAAGGCACTCCAACACAACGTCATTTTTGCACGGCGGGAATCGAACTGGCAACCTTCAGATTACTAGCCCGATCCCTAACCGCTCAGCCACCTAACTCCCCCTAACCGTCACTAAATAAGGTAATACATATGTAATGCATCCTCTATAGATGTTTTTGAGTATAAAGGTGGCATTATACTAAACCCAACAAAACTAAATTCACAAATCAATTTTCAGCAATTCAGAAGACACTCTAATCTAGAAAAGATCAAGGAAAAGCTTTGCTGTTCCAACGGTTCCTGATCATGTCAAAAACTGAACTGTTTTCCCTGGAAGATGTAATGAGCTATTAGCTCATTTCCTGCTGCCTTCGAACAGGGCAAGGAAATCTTCCGTATTACTTAAGTGTACAACATCAGTAAGATGAAACAAGTCCTGGGTAGTGACTTGTGTTCCCAGTTGCCGTTTATTCATGCCATTACAGGATGTGATACAACTTTAACGCATGGTTAGTGTTGGCAAACAGACAGCATTCCAGAAACTTGTGAATGGTGGATCAACCATCCAGTCCTGTGCAAATGTGTTTCTGCTTCCACATCAAGCAAGGAATGTCATAAAGGACCATGGGACCAAGGCAACGGCATTGTTGTTTGGCGGAAAGAGTACCGATTCACAGTCGTTACCACCAAATCATTTGTTACCCCAGAACGTCTGCCTCCAACTGAGTCCTCAACCAAATACCACTGCCAAAGAGTTTACTTCCAGATCATGGTGTGGATCGGAAAGGAAGGTGACATGAAAACAGTGGATTGGGGATGGAAACTGGTGGACAACCGGTTCCTGCCAGCTATGACCAGTAAGACTGTTGCCCCAGAAAGCCTCCTGCAGATGATCCATTACTTATTTTTCGCATACACATGCTTGTAACCAAATGCTTTAATATATAATTGTACTTGTAATCACTTATATATCATGCAAATATGCTAATATAGCGGAGTTAATTATTTCGCTTGCCATCACTGTCACTGTTTAATGATTTCAATATTTATTTTATACAAATTATTTTTTATACCAACTTATTTTTATAATGCTTTTAATCTTATTTACAGTTGTTTATTTTCCGGAGATTTATTGTAGAGGTGTGGTTGCCATGGAGACCTGGGTGTGTGTATAGGGGGAAGGCTCTGCTGCGCCCCTGCAGACTTGAGCGACAAACCCCGAAACTATTTACAGTCTGCATGTGGTGTTTTCTATGGTAAGCTGCCCTAACACTAGCTCCGTTATATCTTATATTTTAATCGCATTCCTATGGCTATTCCATAACGTTTTGCTAGCTTCATTTATCTGTATGTTAATATAGTTTATTTCAATGTTTTACATGGTGTTGTCCTTTTTATTCATTGTCAACATGCTTAAATGTAGGCCTACAACATTTTCATTTGTTTTAGCATTCGGGTGACTGGCTGATCGGTGCTAAATGACTAAATGTTATATCGTGTTCATCACCAGGTACATTTGGTGTTGAGATAAATCTATTTACACTCTGCATGTGGTGTTTTCTATGCATTCGGGTGACTGGCTGAATAGTGCTAAATGACTAACTGTTATATCGTGTTCATCACCAGGGAAATAAACGGTTGGTTGGAGCCAAAGAATAGGACTCTGTTTCATCAATACACAACTCACAAGGAGTACACAACCCCTACAATGGTGCCGTGACCCAGATCATTAGTGTGGAGTGAGTTTAGAGGGGTGAATGTAGCAGGTTAAACTCACTCCTCAAGTATGTAATAGGCCACCGCGTCAATGAATAGCTAGCCTTTCGTTGGCGTAGCTGGTAGTGGTCGTGCTTGGGATGCCAGAGGTGGCAGGTTCGATTCCAGCGATGGGCGAACATTGGCCAAGTGTACCTCTGGCAGAGCAAGACCACGTCTGTTACATACAAACTGGTGCCATCAATACACAACACACGAGGAGTACACAACCGAGGAGTACACAACCGCTACACTAATTAGAATATTATATGGTCAAAACATGTATCAGGCACCGGTATTCCTGGTCTAGGAGGAATAATGGTAATTTTAAGGACCTGACGGCCGCCATTTTGAAAATGGGGCCTTTCTTGGAGTCAATCCATAGACATATATACAGTAGACACAGCGAGCCTGCTCTTTAAAGAGCTCTCCCCCCGCATACGTTTCTTCACTTCTTCCCCAGCATCAAGTACATTTAATAGCATGCATTTAATACCAAAACATGTGTATGTATAGGTTGCACAGGTCTGAAAACAAAATAGTCAATGGTAGGTGGGGGATTATGTTTTCTTTTTTCATGTATTTCATTGACTTAAACAATAAGAGTAATATTTCCTATCTTAAAAATAGGATTTGATGGTGAGAACATTTCTTTTGAAGTTGATACATAGAGGTTTTATAGTAATGGTCTGTAGGCATGTGAACCTTTGGTCCGTTTTCAGGACTGCTGATATTCTGGATCAGAAGGCTGTCGTTTTCGACCTGTATGAGAGTAGCCCCCCCTACGCGCAGGCTAACTGCATTAAAATCGCATGCCTTTGAACCTATACATTTGTATGAAGAGCCATACGAAATACTTTGAACCTGCTAAACAAAATACATTTCTTTTGGTAATCATAGCTGGGGTATATTTCCTCAGAATGCGATCAAGGAGCAAGAATGTTGGTTCGCGTTCGTTACTATACGGTTTGAATGATGAGTTTGAAGGATTTTGTGTTGAGAATAACATATGTGATTTACACAGATAACCAACATTCTTCTCTTGAATTCTATAACAAATAAAGTATGATGTGAGACATCGGTCTCCCCTCCGTTTCGTTGCAAAATCATGACGAAATCCGTCACTTTTTGATTCGGAGTGGTTTGCGCGCGCTCCCGCATCTTACGGCACAACACCGGGACTGATTCGGGGCCTACAGTAACGTTAAACAAGTCATACTGGTATAAAACAGAATGAAAACAAGAGGGTACCTCTGCCCTTTATGATAACCATTGCTACTAGCATAATACGCCCCTTGTTCCTTGGTGATTGATGAATTTGCAATTTACGACCAATCGTAATTTAAACGATTGGCCCGCCTTTCAAGATGCATCGCCCTGCTTTCACCAACAATGTCTCACTGCAGCATACCTAATGCCCACGCCCGATAACTGTCAGGGAATTATTTTTGGTGGTGGTGGGTGGCAGTTACGAAGATTCATTCAAAATGAAAAGAGAGAGAGGGATGCTTGAAAATGCGATTGGCATATTTCATCATGAAACATAAGCACCCACTTGCAGAGTGTCCATAAGTGAAATGTCTGAAAGAGTAAAATACTGTGACAACTTCAAAGTATCTTGGATCATGATCATATGGGAGGAGTAGCAGCCTAGGTCGAAGTCCTGGGATTACAATGTGATGTTTTCACCGAGGCGTAGCTCTGTCACTTCTGAGAAAAGGACACTCTCAGCAGTGCATTCTTAAGTCCATTATTTCAGAGGAAAACAACATCTTGTGCTGGGGGGTGGCGGTGTTGGGTTATCAATCATTAAGGACAAAGAGTAGGCTACTATTCTGCTGAGTGTGAGAGATCAGTGTTTAACTAAGTAACAGCCAGTATGTGTGGACCAGTGTGTCATTGTGAAAGTGGCCAAAAGAGTTGCTCTCTTCACCACATCAAATATGTACCCAGTCTCCATCAGTCTCTGGACAGGAGTCACACACCTGTCTTGCAGATACACTACCACTCCCCCCCCTCCATCCTCTTTATTTAAATTAAGCCACATTAACAATGGAGATTGTCTTTTGTGGTTTCGGGTAAGAGACTTTAGTTCTACTGATGGATTTATTCATGCCGAAGCATAAAATATTACTGTTAAAAAGACAATTCTGTGCTTCAAACTTGGTGGCAACAATTTGGGAAAGGCCCTTTCATGTTTCGGCTTGATTTCGCTCTCTCGCTCTCTCTCCCTCCCTCCCCCCATCATCATTCGGCAATGATTCCCTGATGACAGAACTGTCCCTACGGCCTGATGGCCTGTTTTCTTTTTTAACCTCAATCTAAATCAGGAATTCTAATGATGAGAGCTGCATTTTTTTTAACAGGCTGTTCATTGGCTGTACTGCCATGTTCGACCTGAACCTAAAGCAACGGTGAGCGGTGGACCAAGAGCGAGATGGGTCAAACGAAAGGCTGACAGAGACTAGTATATTTCTGTGTATGTGTGTGAATGAGCAGAATCTCTGCTCTCCTCTGTACAAAACCGGTACTACTTGATCATCCTGCGACTTGACTCGACAAGTCCTTCTATTAATAGACAAGGCATTTTTTTCAGTCAACCTCATACCTTCTTTCTATATTGATTCGTACACGTATGTTTGTGTTGTGAGTGAATAATGCCTCCATTCTGCGTGTGTGTGTGTTTGGCCAACATCATCACAGCTTGGGTAACTTTCAACACTTCCCATTGTCATCCCGGGTGCCTCTCCTGACAGCCATGTGACTGGGGAGGTACTGGGGGAGACACGCACAAACAGTGCCACTGGCCGCCAGGGTTTTTGGAGTTCAGACAGCCCGTTTTCCCTCCTCGAAGCAGCTGAGTGCCCCGGTAGAGGCGGGGCAGGTTTCACACCAGGGGCACGTTTGGGCATGCGTTCTGGGGC
Organism: Osmerus mordax; assembly: GCF_038355195.1. NCBI lineage: Eukaryota > Metazoa > Chordata > Actinopteri > Osmeriformes > Osmeridae > Osmerus > Osmerus mordax. The sequence continues at coordinate 4,481,640 of NC_090063.1, read as the reverse complement.
ACCGCGGTAATCTTCCATGCCCAGGGCTCAAGGGTGTGCTTTGACAGAAGCACTTTATCTGAGGGGCAGGGATCTGGCTGGGGTTACAAGTACGACCTGGCAGGCCTCCCTGACACACATTAGGCTGGTGGGGTCGTTACATAGAGATAAGACACAGTCAAAACAGTCTTTCTCTTTTGCGATGAGAAAAAGCAGAACTCTCCCTGATGGAAAAGCAGAACCATTTGGGAAATAAAGAAAAAGGTCTCTTAAACTGACACCCCAATCGGGTGGAATTGCCACCGACTATAAATCTGTCCGGTCCGGACGCAGAATGGATGTGGTGGTAAGCTAGTGGTTCATTTGGGACCTGCACTTTTGTAGGCTTACTGGACGCCATCCTCACCAGGTCGAGCTCTCCCAGGCTGAGCTGGGCGCGGCCGAGCGTCTGCCAGCCCTCCCACCACAGGGGGCGGAGCTTCACCACCATCTCCGCAGCCTGCACCGCCGGAAACACCTCCTGGAGCATCGTCAGCACCTGGGGGGGGGGGGGGGGGGGGGGGGGTCACACAGGGCTCAGGGGTCAAGTTTTTCGTGCGCGATGGTCTTGTGTATGAGAGCTGACGCAAAATGTAGGAAATGGACCACGATGGGAGGCTATTAGTCCAAGTGTGCGTGGGTGCAATTTTTCATGATGTCATCAAAAAAATATGTAAGACAGAAAAATATAGCTTTTGAGATAAGTAACAGTAAACAGTAAGAAAAAGACACATACATCATTGTTAACTGACAAGAAGGGTTCGCTTTAGGTTAGCGGGGAAATGATTGGCCCTACCAAAGTCAAAGTCAGATATGCTCTTTCTGTCACACAGCACCGGTGACATCAACCACTGAGGAATGTGAACCATTTCAGTCGTCTGAAAATCTAATCAGACAGTATTGGACCACTGATCGCAGTGTGTTACTCAATATGGTTGTGTGCATATGAGCGTGTGTGGGTCTGAGATAGAGGAGCTGTCTTTTGATGGATAGTCCTTCCCCGGTGGGTGGTGTAATAAGGGGGTATGTGACGTCACAATGCAGTCTAAATGTCTAGGTTCGGGATTCATAACAGCCCTAGCAGGCCAGCTACCGTCAAGACTTTATTTGATTACGAACCGGCAAAAAGGGGGAGCGAAGGGAGGAGGAGGGAGAGACAGAGAGGAGTTGTGGATGGAGCGGGAGTGAGGAGGAAGAGAGGGATAAAACAGGGAAAGACAGGGGGAGGGGAGGGGGGGGGGGGGATATCCAGGCAGTGATGTCCCCATCCGTCCATGTCTTGGACCACCGCCCACTGTGAGAGCACAAGGCCAGCTGAGTTCCAGGCCGCAGAGCTGCTAACCTTCCCCTCAAGTGACCTCATCAGGGCCAGGATCGGATCTATGACGGATATGTGAGGAATTAGCTAGCCGTGGAGACTGTAGTCTTGCAGACCAGACACACACACTCACTCCTTACATTAGGTTAAAGCTCTCACTCTCATTAGGAGAGCAGAGAATGTCGGTCGAAGATACCGTTCTATCTGCAGGGAATGTTAAAAGCCCCTATTTTGGAACGTGACGTCATGCTCGGGGAGAACTGGGCATCCTCACAGGGAGAGAAGCGGAAGAATTTGCGCGGGGCTGTGGAGGAAGTGAGGGGTGGGCTGCTCGTCATGGCAGGCAAGAAGGAGGCAGACCGGTCTGGCGTGGACTGGGATGGGCGCCGACAGGTCTGTGTTCAGGGGCCAGGAGGGCAGGATGCAGGTCCTCTGTCACGCTGACAAGGGGACGACAGAAGGGAAGTCGCGGTGACACACAGGTGGACAAACAGAGAGCTGGATGGACAGGCAGACCGAACAGGCAAGATGGCAGGACTGCGTCATGGGGGATGAGTTGGGTGGAAATCTCGGATTTCTTCCACAGTAGAGAGACATACAAGAATCTGTCTCTGCATAAATCTTATTTGTTGATGGGTCTTGGTTTATTAGATGAGACTGAGAGACAGACAGACAGGCAGATGGACATGTAGAGAGTGTCATGGAGTCTGGAGGAAGCTCAAGAGAGGAAGGGGGTGACGGAGGTGGCGAGCATTTGTGGACAGTCTCTCCACGCATCTCCCAGCCGGTCTCTCTGATGTGTCTCTGCTGACCTCACCTGCATCTCCATCGCATCTGAACTTCCTAGTTTCGGAATGGTCTATCCGGTGAGTGGATTAGACCTTTGATTACTTTGGGAATAAGCTCATTGACTCCATTGTGTAGGGCAAGATTTATTGAGCCCAGATCTGTATTTTGCAATGATCTCCAAAGGGGTTTCTACCTAGGTCTGTTGGCATGGCCCCTTCCCTGGCCCTCAGAATGTCTTCAGTCCCCAGGCCCTGGCAGTCTCTGGGTGCCTACTGCACTCGTACCAACCCAGACAAATAGAAATATATTTTTATTTCAGCAGACCGTTTAGGCGAGGCTATTCGTACGCAACGAAACAAATCAAAATCTTCATTTACGAGCAGAGAAAACTCACATCCAGCCAAGCAGCTGAGTCAGGTGTGTGTGTGTTTATTTACATGTTTATGGGTCTGTCTGTACAACTGCACCACGGTGGAAGGTAATAGGAAAGAGAGTGAGTAATTAAAATCCTAAGCTGCCAGGAAGGATCCAAACTTTGGGACATCATGTAAAGACACTAAACCTTTTGTAAAGCTCTTTCTTGTAAGTCGCTTTGGATAAAAGCGTCTGCTAAATGAATAAATGTAAATGTAAATCTCATGACTCCTACCCTCAGAGCCATTGTTCCATTTTGGAGTGGAAATATGTGGTTTTTGACTCCTACAGAATGTCAGAGCAGTCGACACAACGGCCTGAGAAAATGTAAGACAAGCTGAAAGGTTAAAGCTGCCAGAATGAAGGTAATTATTTAACTGATCCTGCATGAAGGTGTGAAAACAGAACAAACAGGGAGACAGGAGTGAAGCAGAGAGGAAGACAGAGATGAAACAGACCAGGGACAAAGAAACAGGCTGCACGGTTTGTCGCACTGTGTCATCGCCATGTCGAAAACTTCCTCCAAAGTCTTCAAAAGCGTACCGCTGTGGCCGCTGAAGAAAAAGTGGTGAATGACAAGAACGTTGCAGTGGCACGTGCGCTTATGCACACACACACACGGTATAAAACTTTGAAACTCCAGCTGCAAAGTGCCTCATGTAAGAGCAACTGGACTACAGGTAGCAATTTCCTCTCTCTCACACACACACACACACACACACACCCCAATCTCCCCAGAACCAGGCCAGATCATTCCATACTAATCTGTAATAGGGAAGCTTCAAAGTGAAGCCCTGCTTTCAGCTCAGATCCTAAGTGGGTGAACACACCTGATACAAGATGTCTGTACTGTCCCAGCACAAACACAGAGTAAGAGAGGCAGCCAGAGAGAGAATTAAAGAGAGTGTAAGGGTAAAAAAAAAAAACCTGACAAGATATTCTGAAAGAAGCAGGCAGATTGAAAGGTCGTTTTATCTGGTTATATGTGGTCCTATCTGGCTATGCATGGGGGGGGGGGGTACTGAGAGAGGGGGAGGACAGGTATTGAGAGGTAAAGTGCCAGTGGGGGTATGGGGAAAAGGGACGAGACAATGGAGAGGGAGTGAGTTAGTGAAAGAGAGGGGGAGAGAGAAGGGAGACGGACGGATAGCATGGCACTGCAGTGTGAGGAAGCAAGGGAGAGTGCCAGGTATGATGAGAGGGTGGTAAATATGGAGGTGCAATAGGAAAGAAAGAAGAGAGGGAGAGAGAGAGAGGGGTAAGAGGGAGAGAGAGGTGTAAGTAGTGTACCTGTGACTTCATCTCATACAGCAGGGGGTTCTCTGGAGTCAGATGAATGGCCTCGTCCCATTTTTTAATGGCCTCCCAGTGCCTGTTGAGACACACACACACACACACACACACACACACACACACACACACACACACATATATTGACAGACACACACAGTAACACAGAAAGACAGACACACAGCATCAATGTTCTGAATCAGGGTTTCACACACTGTGTAAAGTCAGTTGGCTCCTGGCGTGTGTGTGCAAAGGACAGTGCCTAGTGTAGCTGTACTTTCCCTGGTCCAAACCTGGCTGGGAACTGACACCCTTACAATGGTGACAGAACACAGAACATTCCCACCAGTTCTGATTCTTTCTCCATCTTTGGCCTCCCCTCTTTGTTACTGTACCACCTGTGTTTAAAAGGGCCTTGTTTTGAGGGGTATCAAAAAGCGATAGATCACACTTGTTCCTGGGTTAGAGTGTGTCAGTTCCCTTATAGGTTGCAACTTCTGGGGCAATGTTAAGCTCTTTAGTCAACTCCAGATGCAAGAATGGAATAATTACAATCTGTTCCTTTCCAATTCAATCAGTCCAGTGAACAGTTTTGAACTCACGTTAAATATCGACCAAGTTATTTTAGTGTTTCGAGTCTAGATTTAGTTGATCTCCTCGCACCCTCCCACCTCCACTGACAGAGACTAGATGCATGTCTGGCGGTCCAGTACTAAACCCTGTATGCCCGTCTGGAGCTGGACGCCAGCTGGCAACACGACACCACCACCCAAAGATAGCCTTCTGGTTTCACCTATTCTTTTTTTCATTTTCTTATTATGGCCTTGTTATGAAAAGCAAACACTAGCGTGTATGAACAGCTTAGGGTTAATAATGAAATAAAGTCAGATGAGTGGAGGACACTCCTCGTTATGTCGTTGTACCTTGACCGCGATGAATACGTCGTTTATGACGCAGCCAAGAGCTGCATTCGTGTTATTCAGCCGTCAGTTAATTAATAAGTTAACAAGCCAGTCAGCCAGTAAACCAGTCAGTCAGTAAGTAAGCGAGTCAGTCTGCAAGCCAGTCAGTCAGTCATCCAGTCAAGTAAGCCAGTCAGTCTATAAATTTGAGTCACACAGTTGGGTGTTACAGTAATACATTTTCATAACACATAATAATCTAATCCATTCATAAATACATCTACCAAATGTGTCATGTTGGAATGTGAAGGACACTGATTCGGGGGGGGAAAAAAGTTTGTCCGGCAATGACAAACTAAAGGTCTTTAAGTCGGAGGTCAAAGTGATCAGTTACATGTAAATGGTCCTCTTGTCAAAACACTGTGCTGTCGGTCAATATTGGCTGACAGTTTAGCTTGCTGTCTCTCAGCCAACGCACCAGCCAATCACCTCATCTGGTAAGTATCACCCTCCTGTGTGTGCCTTGAGTCATCTAGTGATGAAGACAGACATCCTCCTGCCGCATGATCATAAATAAATATGTCCAAACTGGATCATGTGGTGTAACAGGCATCACAAACCTGGACAAACAGTCTATCATCAAACAGGGCCAAAACAACTGTTTGGTTCCCCTTTGTGAGATTGAGGCTTCTGATTGTGCAGACTCTGAAGTACTCGGGCCTGAAAGAACATCTCAATCACAGGTGAGAGGGAAAAAAAGAAATGAAAACAACCTCACAGGAACAAGACCAAACAACTCGCTCGTCAACTTAGACCTCTGTGGTCAATAAGTTTAGAAAGATTTTACTGTTGAAATCCAGTTCTTGAAAAACTCGATGACACTTAGTCACCATGAGCCATAAGCATGCTGTGTTAGGTAATGTTAGTGTGTTAGTAATCAGGCTGACAAGAGTATCAAAAAATAGCCAAACTGAGATGCGTTTGATTTGTTTCATCTATGACTCGCAAGGGACCAATTTCTTGATTTAACTGCATGGGATAATTATATGAAGCACTCTTGTATTTGTTAGTATTAAGTATTTGTTAGTCCAATTGACGCTGGACGGTTTGAGTGGAGGAAATTTCTGGATATCTCTCTCTCACACGCACACACACACACACACACTCAGGGTTGACCATACTAGGCCAGAAGAACATCATTTCCTCTGCAGAATCCGAATCCAGTTAACTCCTAACAAAGCCAATTAAACATAGTCACTGCGGGCAACATGCACACTGCATTGGCTGCAGTAGGAGGAAACAGGAGACTGAAAGGAAATTCACAAAAGGCAGAATATGTCACTTTTTATTATACGCTTCAATTCTGATGTGTGTAATTGCATGTGTGTGTGTGTGTGTGTGTGTGTGTGCGCGTGTATGTGCATGGGGTAGACAAAAAAACAATGACAATTTCATTCATCCCACAGTTAGTTTAGTCACAGGCACCACAGCGGCGGACGAGACATCAGGATTCTACATTAAAACACCGTGTCCCAGAATGCTCACGTCATCGTATACTGAGAGCCGGGAAGCCAAGTACTGACGTGGGCCTGCGGATTGGGTTTCAGTCGTGCCTGGTTGACTCCTACAACTTCAGTTGATTGTTGGGTTCTTGTCCCTGTTCAGATGTGCTGACTAATAAAAGTGAACTCATGCATGTCTGTGCTCAAGAAACTCCTGGTGGCACAGGCCAGGGTTGGAGTGGCACAGGCCAGGGTTGGAGTGGAACAGGCCAGGGTTGGAGTGGCACAGGCCAGGGTTGGAGTGGCACAGGCCAGGGTTGGAGTGGCACAGGCCAGGGTTGGAGTGGAACAGGCCAGGGTTGGAGTGGAACAGGCCAGGGTTGGAGTGGCACAGGCCAGGGTTGGAGTGGCACAGGCCAGGGCTTGAGTGGCACAGGCCAGGGCTTGAGTGGCACAGGCCAGGGTTGGAGTGGCACAGGCCAGGGTTGGAGTGGCACAGGCCAGGGTTGGAGTGGCACAGGCCAGGGTTGGAGTGGCACAGGCCAGGGTTGGAGTGGCACAGGCCAGGGTTGGAGTGGCACAGGCCAGGGTTGGAGTGGCACAGGCCAGGGTTGGAGTGGCACAGGCCAGGGTTGGAGTGGCACAGGCCAGGGTTGGAGATCGCTGGAAAGCTTTTGGCTTGGTTTCTCTACTTTTTCTTGGTTAGTCTATCATGTGCTTATCTAAGGCAAATTGTTTCCAAACAGTCCTTATAGCTTATGAGAAAAATGTGCCTGTGAGTGTGGGAAAATGTGCAAGAACTCAGCACTTCACACCAACGCCTCTGGTTAGTTGGTCAAACTCTGTGAATGAGGGTATTGCGATGTAGCCAATCCAAACTGGCCAATGAAACAAGCTAATGAAAAAGAATATAGAGCTCTAAGGCTATGGGTATGTATGATAAGAAAATGATTAGCCTAGCTCCACAAAAACAAGTGGAAACAATTGTGGCTTTATTGTTAAAATTATTGGTCAAATATTTTTCTTTATCTTGACCATGGTCAAACTGCATATGTTTAATACTGACCAAACGGGTATCGGGAAATAAGTAAATGCCTTATGAATCCCTCCTGTTAACACAGCTCATCTAATGTTAGGTGCACTTGTTTTAAAGGCCAGGTGGATCAGAAGATTACCGACACAAAACTCTAGCCTGGAAGGGACCTCATATTCAGGTAAACAAATTGAAATATGAGATGTCCTACTTATTACGATGACGATCAAATGGAGACTGGACAACCGATAAATGAGATCGCTCTTACAGGCAATGTACCCAAGGTCATGGCAATCCCTCATTAGTTGTGTGCTTTTAATCCCCAGAAATGAATTTGTTTGTGGTAATGCAGTACTCTGGCCAACAGCTCTCTCTGGTGGTGTACTACGGTTGGCTTCACTGTGGCCTGCTGGCAGCTAGTCTTGACAGATAAATCTATCAGTTTGCGAGGCTGCATTTGAATTGACAGACTCCAGCAGACTTTTTCCATCAGTTGCCACTGAGAGATGCCATACAGAACTGATTCTGCAGAACAAAACATCTGAAAAGAGGGGGGAACCGAACTTCTAGGTCCTTCTACAGCAGGGTTAGCCACCCCTGTTCTACAGTAACAAAGGCTCCAGCGCAGTGGTTCTTAACCCTGTCCTCAGGGAACCCCTGTCCAGCATGTTTTAGATGTTTCTTGGCTCCAACACACCTGATTCAAATGTATGTTCATTACCAGGCTTCTACAGAGCTAGATAACGACCCATTTATTTGAATCAGGTGTGCTGTTATCAAGCTCTGTGGAAGCAAGGTAATGACCAGAATCAGGTGTGCTGGAGCAGGGAAACATCTAAAACATGCAGGACAGGGGCTCTCGAGGACCAGGATTGAACACCCCTGATCTAAAACATGCAGGACAGGGGCTCTCGAGGACCAGGATTGAACACCCCTGATCTAAAACATGCAGGACAGGGGCTCTCGAGGACAGGGTTAAGAACCACTGCTACAGCGGCTCCAGCTGTGATAACATCTCAGAGCTGTACAGAGTAATAAAGGGGGTTCTGGCATACACACTCACTCACTGGTTACAGAGTGAATGTCGTTAAATGAGAAGAATTAAAGGCCATTACATTGCCTCTCATGTATCCAAACACCTGGTCTGCCTACACGACCTACTCACAGTAACCTAAAATGCATACCGGTCCTGCTCACCTGGATTGCTCTCAAATGACCCACCCCTACTGACCTGCCTACCTACGTAATCTGCCGTCGCCCAGATCTAACTATCACCTCCCCTTCCTACTTTCCTCGCTTGCTACACAGACCTTTAACATCTGACCTTGCAAAGCAAAGTACCCTGCAAAATATTGTCCCCGCTCACCTGCCCTGCTCCGCCAGTGTCGCGCCCTCATCCTTTAGCCTCTTGCTCTTGGCGGCGCAATCTTCCAACAGCACCTCGCGCCTCTTCTTGATTGCGTGCAGCCAGTCCACATCGTCATCCTTGTCCGCTCCGTCGTCCACCTTCTCAGCCTCGGCCTCGAACTGCTGGGCCGCCGCCTTCGACACCCGCTCACCTACTTTCCTTTTCCAGCCAAACGAAGCCATGCTGAAGACAACTGCAGAAAGTCATATTTATTAACACGATAACAAAACATAATACGTCTGTATCTAGCAGAAACAACAAGGATAGGATATTGTTTTGTGTGGAGTATGAAATATGTAACCTATTCTTATTTGACTGGCATAACATTAGCTAGATATGTGCAGGGCTAGCACTAGTAGCCTATGTGACCAACTTGACGAGCTAGCGCTTCCAGCAGAGTGCAACCACACAGACTAGCTAATTGAGCTTACCTAGATCGTTCTCCTAGCCCAACCAATTTACAGCGCCAGCAAACTTGTACCCTGACAAAATGAAAATGTTTACTATGTAACCTATTCCGACTCAGTGGTAATGAAGGCATGAAGTGGTAATGCTGTTGATTTCGTCTAGATCTAATGTTTCCAGAGGACAGCAACTGCGCTCGCCCTCATTAACAGATTAATTTCTCACATATGACAGTCAATCAAACTATTTGACCACTTAACCATAATTCCTACCAATTATATAGATTTTGGTATTGAACAAAAATATATATTTTTCTTTACAGTTCACCATCCTCTATATCCATTGGATTTATAACATGATCACTCTATCTAACCCGGAAGCTTTTTAAAATGTAAACACTGACATTTAAAGTAACAGTTCTACGTTTTAATCTTTGGGCCAAACGAGACCATCACTAGCGTTAACTAGTAGGCTATGTGACAAATATGGTCTTATAGAATATGTAAGTGTGTTACAGCTCTTGTTTATGGTTTAACCGTTTGATCAATTTCATATTCTCTTCAAGATCCTCTGAGCACTTACTGTCTGCTCCTAATTTCAAATTAAATTATTTAGGTGCCAGGGCTTTTAGTTGTGCAGCGCCAAAATTCTTAGTCTTTACCATTGTATAGCCTATCCGCAAGTTTGATTTTATTTCCCAGTTTAAAACTCAAATTAAAATGTATTTGTTTAGCATAGCTTTTATTGATCTTATTCCTTGATCTGTATGTTTGATTTGTATTGTATTTTTGTATTGTTTTGTATTGTATTCATGTTTTTAAGCTGTAAGCAAGGTGTCCTTCAGTGCCTTATAAGGAATCTATAAATAAAAGGTATTATTATATTGGAGTCAGGTGGCTGAGCGGTGAGAGAGTCGGACTAGTATTCCGAAGGTTGCCAGTTCGATTCCCGGACATGCCAACTGACGTTGTCCTTGGGCAAGGCACTTCACCCTACTTGCCTCAGGGGAATGTCCCTGTACTTACTGTAAGTTGCTCTGGATAAGAGCGTCTGCTAAATGACTAAATATAAATATAGTCAGTAATTCATTGTACTAACACAACCCATAAAGAATGTCTTAAGGGATAGCAAAGCCAGTTTGCTAAATCTGAAAGTCTACATCAAGGGACCCACTAATATCAAAGTACCAAGTGCTGACGTCAAAACATTCTCTGCTTTCCCGAAACCTGGAAACTAGACTCACAAATACATCATAACAAGACAGAGCAACATGAACATTTGTGCAATTTAGCGGTTTATTAGGCAGTTGTGTATATAAATGATTTATTTCAAACACTGTCCATTGAAAGTTATATTGGTAATTCTAGAAGGGTCCCTTAACAAAAGAAATAAAAATAAAACGTTTCTTTAAAGCAGTTAAGACAATATACAATTACATAATTCTCCTTAAAAGTCCCCACTCTGCACACTCCCACTCATATGGAAAAATGATTCACAAAATAAGCCATTAAAAGAGGGTACAAGTTTCACACAAACACACACACATTTTCCAAACAATTCTTGCGTGTTGTCATAAGGACAATTTGGAATCATATCGTGCACCTATCCTTTCAAAACACAAAAACGCTTGATGGTCCAACAACATAAGGTCCAAACAAAGAAACCAGGGCAAAAGCAAAAGCCTACTGAGGGCAGACAATGATCTAATTTCTCCAATATAAAACTGATCAACAGTACTGTTTATGATAAGGCAGCCAACCAAATGACAAGAGACATTAAGACTCAAAAAGACAGATTTGTCCCGATGGGTTTATTGACAGTAAAGCAAAACAAAACCCATCCTTTCATCAATAGAAAAATACACTTCCTTCAAGGGCCCACAGGCCTTTACTTTAAGGTTCAAGCGAATATCAAAGTCAGGGGATATGGTCAAACAGAAGTGAAGGTAACCGGAAACATAATAATATTAATACTATCTTTTGATTTATCAAAACACAGTCCATGCACTGCATGTCCCTGCAACAAATCATCTTTTTCAAATCGGTCCTAAACCCTGATGTGTCTTCATATGGATTGTTGACCAATACCAAGCAGTACATAGAAGATAAGTCAGAGATGTCATAATTTTACCCTTGGATTAAAGCTTTTAACCTACTGGGAGCCAAAATTGAGCTGGATTTCAGTATAAGAGGCTTCCAGTCTGCTGTCATGGGCCAATGTGTATGAGATTTGATCAGGGACTTCCCTCATGATATACCTTGTTTGAATTTAGGACAAAGGCCTGCCACTTAGTAAAATTCCTTGTTTACATGTTCCACAGAAACTTGATCAGTGAAGTCTTCAAAACGGCCAAGAAACATCAAAATAAAAACATTGTCAACCTTTTATAGCTTGGTACATGGTGCTGTGAATGTGCCAACTGTTTGTTGATCTCACTCCTGTTGATTTGAATTTCATTGGGGTTTTGAAGACAGGCATTGAAGGGTACCTAAATAAGTGATTAAAATGAAAAATAAAAAAGCTGTGATATTGATTCTTAGAAAGCGAAATGAATAAAATGCCACCGAGCAATATACTGATCCAAGACAAACGCATCTTTCAGTCAAAAATCCTATTTCAATATAATTATGCTCCCCACTTAAAAGCACTGATAAATATATCCAAATGCATTTTTTTTAATTCTTTATATATAAAATGTAGGGGACAGACAAATCCAAACAGACATTTTTTTTTACAACAATGACAAAATCATGAAAATCTAGACTTTCAAAACTCAATGAAATTCACAAAATAACCAACAGCAAAACATAATTCTGATGAAGTACTCCTTTTTTTTTTTTTGCCTGACAAAAGAGAAAGACACTGGGTCATTGCACTTCCTCAGAGTCCAGAGGGCACAGCTGGCATGGCAGCCCTCGTTCCAGCCGGCGCAGTTCCCCCCGGTGAGATCTGCACAGGTTCCTCAGTCTCAGAGAGAACAAGAGAGCAGCGGAAAATAAAAGAAAAACGGTGCAAAAGTGCTTCCTGCTTCCCCCTCAACCACCTCGCTGGCCCTCATAAACCCACCACCTAGCTTATCTCTGTGGCCCCCTTCCTCTCCCCCTGGCTCCCTTCCTCTCCTTGCAGGTGAAAACTTGCTTTAGCCCCCACCCTGTACTGGACAAAAATACAGCAATGTGCACTGACTACAGTACAGCTACTTCAGTGTATCACTCAAGACATACTATATATTTATGGGTCCTGACCAGCTGGGGTTGGAGGAGTATGGTGATGTCTAATAATGTTAATAATGGGAAACGTAACCATCTCTTAGAATGATATCCTGTTATGGCAATAAAGTGGCTTGGTAATAGTTGCTCACCTGGGTTCATACCTAACCCTCACCTCAGACTTCCCCATCCTGTTTGCTGATGCAAACTTGCATCAGTGCCATGGAACCACCAGCACATCCTCACCTAGAGAAGGATGACTTGAGCCATGAATTGGTTGCATGCTTATTGCTTATAAAGACACTCAGACAGGAGGAGGAATAAAAAGAAGAAGAAAAAAAAAAAGAAGAAAAGAAGGCCAGCGGATTGATTGCTGCTGCTAGTAGCTATCGTGCAAGTAGCTTGATGAGATTGGCGCACATCTCAAAGAACTCTATGGTGTGGCTGCCCGGGCGGGGGTACGCGGCGCCGTCGCCCCCAGCGGAGTCCACAGACGAGGTGAGCGAGGACGCTAGCGAGCCCTCGGAGGGTTTGGCCGGGGTGGCGGCAGGCACGGGGGCGGAGGCACCGTCTCCCTTGGCCTCGGCCACCTCTGCATCGTTCTTAAGGGTTGCACGGTAGTTCCCCACGGAGCCTGAGCGATGGGGGGTGGCCGTGCCCGATTTAGTCTCGAACATGTCATCTGGAGGACACAAGAGGAAGAGTGTTGACATCAGTTAGTGACAGAGTGAATGGCAGAGAGAGAGTGAGGGTGAATGGCAGAGAGAGAGACTGAAGATTCAGTTGAATGACATATTTAAGATATATATGGAAGTCCAGAAACAAAAATGCCTTGCATATAAACCCCTTTACGGAGGAATTTGGTGTAGCAGTGGCATGTGCTGGTTACAATGAAGCTAGCTAGCGACCCACCGTCGATGCTACGGAAGTCGAGAAGGTATGTCCTGCTGTCCACCTGGTAGAGCTGCAGGCTCATCTTGGTTTGCATCCCCGTGACTGGGTTCTTCCTCCGCACGCGCAGGTAATATGGGTTTGCGACCTGCCAAGCATCACAGAAGATTTAGGGCACGTTCTCTTAAACATCAGTTGACTGCCCTGATTTGGGAGGGAAAGGGTTTGCTCAAAAGTGTTGGAATGTGGAAGTGTTGCAAGGTAGAATACTTTCAGCAAATTACTGAAAAGTATTCTACCTTGCATAACAAGGCCACCAGCCCCTAAATACTAAATGCTAGGAAGCCATTTTGATACTTAACTTTTAGAAAACCAACACTTTTGAGCAAACCCTTTCCCTCCCACTCGTGCAAATTATATTCATATACTCTGGTTTTAAACTGAATTTATTAATCTATCAATGATGTTGTCATGACAATAAAGGAATTATATTCTATAGCCCAGTGCCTGGCTATGAGCGTGCACATCAAGCTGCCTCATTTAATGTAAACAGAAGTTGGCCTCTTGCCCCATGAACCATGCTGTGTTGATCAACGCTTAAAAAATGGTGAGAAGGCAATTTTCCAGCTGTTCACTATTTAGCACACAACAGACTGTCAAGTGACCGCTCTGAAGTTTAGGTCAAAAAGTCATTTTACAGGAAAGAACTCTATTTGAGAACTTAATCTGAACTGACGCACGGTATCAGTTTTACAACCCGGTGCCCATTGTGAGATAGAACCACCAACAGTTGCCATTTATCAGCAAACGTCTAAACAGAAACTGCTTTTATCATTCTCACACAAGTTCAATGCCACTGCAGCTGATAAGAAGCTGTATACTCACAGTACTGAAAATAGCTCCTGAGTAAGAAACAACATTCCTTAAGAAGCGGTCGGGTGAAAAAACAACAGAGAAAAAAAGAAAAAAGAAAAAAAAGTCCAACCTGCGGGCACCGCTGAGGGGTTACCTAAAATAATTCAGTGGGGAAACTGTGCTTAGTCAGCAGGGTCTCTTCAGTGTTAATCAGGAGACCCAGGTTCTGATAGCTGGAAGGGAAGGGCAGGGTGAAGGGGCAGGGTGAAGGGGCAGGGTGAAGGGGCAGGGTGAAGGGGCAGGGTGACGGGGCAGGGTGAAGGGGCAGGGTGAAGGGGCAGGGTGAAGGGGCAGGGTGAAGGGGCAGGGTGAAGGGGCAGGGTGAAGGGGCACGGGCCCCTCCAACGCATGAACTCTCTGTCTCGTGACTCATCCACTGTCAGAAGCTAAGGGTTACAGCCTGAAAACCCCCCCTGTAGCTTTTATCTGTAGTTTCATTTCCTCTACTCACTTGCCCCCAGCCCTGTCCTTCTCTACGTACCCGTCCACCCCTCCCTCTCCCCCTCACCTTCCACTCGTAGTCCAGCTGCTTCATGGCGCGGCACACCTCCGACATGATGTCATTGGGTCTGCTCTGGCTCCGGATCCCCAGGTGCCACTTGGCCCTCCTCACCCCCTGGTGCTTCGACTTCTGGGGGTTCAGCTCGTCCAGCGTGTGCCGGGGCCTGGGCTGGGTCTCCGCCACCAAGAAGGGCGCCACCCGCTCGGGGTGGGGCTTGATGCCGGCGGCGGAGGCGGAGGACGCGGTGAGGTGCTGGTCGTCCAGGAAGGCGTCCGGCGGGCTGGAGGCCAGGTAGAAGTCCTTAGCCTCGCTCATGATGCGCCGGTTGTCGATGATGAGGTGGTAGGCCACCGCCAGCGGGTCCTGGTGGTTGCGGCTGTAGAGGCAGGTCAGCACCTCCTCCTCGGAGCACTCGAACTTCTCGCACACCTCCTTCAGGGCCTCGTCGTCGATCATGTTGTTGCTGTAGGAGGGGTCCTCTGGGAAGAGGTACTTGGGAAGGTCCTCTTTGAACCACTGGTCCTCCCTGGGGGGGGGGGGGGGGGGGGGGGGGGTGAAGACAGGACAGTCAGCTGATAGTCAGTCAGGTGTCAACGATTGTCGGTGTGCCATCTTGTTTGCTTGGACCCTGGAAGTTGTCCACACCGAGGCACATTCAGATACAAGACAGCCTATCAACGGCATCAGGTTTTCAAAGAACTTACCGGATCTCTTTGATCGTGGCTCTCTTCATGGGATCCACCTGCAGCATGTGCTTGAGCAGGCTGATCACGGCGGGGTTCAGGTACTGCGGCGTGAAGAAGATCCCGTCGCAGATCTTCTTGAAGAGCGTGGGCACGTGGTCGTCGTCGAAGGGCAGCGTGCCGCACAGCAGAGCGTACAGGATCACCCCGCTGCTCCAGATGTCCACCTCGGGGCCGGCGTAGAGCCTTGGGGGCGGCACACACACACACAAACACTCTTTGGATGTGTACATAGCTCACATAGCACCGACTCCAGCGCATAACAGGTGTAGCATTTGACTGCAGATTAAGAGGTCAAATGGTTCAAATCCCACCATGTACGTCAGGTTTAGATAAGAGTATCTGCCAAATGACAGGAACACAGGATGACTTTATTTAATGGCGCTTTCTAGGACAGCGAATAAGCCACGTAATGGACAGAAATACACTCAAATTAACGACATCAGCCGTTCCAAATGTTCTAGTTCAAATGTGGATGTGGTTACTCAGTACCTTCCGGAGATGACCTCAGGGGCAGCGTAGTTTGGCGAACCACAACTCGTCCGCAAAAACTCTCCGTCTGACATCATGTTGGACAGCCCTAAAGCCAGGAGCGCAGACAGTTAGACTGGAGCCGTGGGCTCTGTGCTTGTTAGTGGGGTAAGTGAATTAGATATGGAGATGTCCCTTCTCAGCTGACTGGACTGACTTCCTGTATGCTAGAAGCCTGTGCTCTGGTTGCTGCCTCTCCCTCTCTCTCCCTCTCTCTCCCTCCCTCCCTCTCCCTCCCTCTCCCTCCCTCTCTCTCCCTCTCTCTCCCTCTCTCTCCCTCTCTCTCCCTCTCTCTCCCTCTCTCCCTCTCTCCCTCT
The DNA here is from genome assembly GCF_038355195.1 of Osmerus mordax. Classification (NCBI taxonomy): domain Eukaryota; kingdom Metazoa; phylum Chordata; class Actinopteri; order Osmeriformes; family Osmeridae; genus Osmerus; species Osmerus mordax. The sequence goes on along the minus strand of NC_090063.1, from coordinate 4,465,453 downwards.
CTCTCTTCCCCCCCCCCCTCATCACCTCCCCTCAGGGCCTCTGCTCCTTGACAGACTGACCTCTTGCTCTCCCTATGGTGGTGTTCAGCTGTGTGACATCGGGGTGAGCATGGCTGGGTCAAGCCAAGTAGGGGATTCTGTGTGCCTGATCAGGGCTTGAGCGTGTTTCGGCTGAGCCTGGTAGGAATGCGTGTGTGGGACTCACCGAAGTCTGCGATTTTGGCGTTCATCTGAGCGTCCAGCAGCACGTTCTCAGGCTTGAGGTCTCTGTGGACCACCATGTGTCTGTGGCAGTAGTCCACCGCAGAGATGATCTGCTGGAACAGACGGCGGCTCTCCTTCTCATCCAGCTGTCCCCCGCGAAAACACACACACACAGCAGTGTTCACAAACAAACACACACACACACCCATACGGAACGTGTGAGTGTGTGTAGAAACACTGGAGGCTTCAGGAGATCCAGTTGGGGTTTGGATTACCTTTCCGTTTTTGCAGATGTAGTCAAATAGCTCTCCTCCGGAGACATACTCCATCACCATGAAGATGTCTGTGGGGGTGCTTATCACCTGGTACCTGAGGCAACACACAAACATTACTGAGTCAGTCAGTCAAGTCGCAGACACATTAGTTCCTATGAAAACACAGGTGTCTGTGTTAGGACCAGACTAGAATGGTCAAGGTCCAGTGTTGAGACAGTGACGGCTTTGGAAATGATCAACAGTTCAAACGACAGTCAACACTAACTGAGCTGTAACGAACGGCATTGAACACTTTGCAAAAGGGTCAGGCCTGGAACACATTAGCAACAACACGACTGCGACACAAACCGCCTCAACAACAACAACAACAGCAGCCCACTGACATTGCATTACTTGCTTGAACATGCTGTGTATATGTCAACAGATGAACGAGTATAGCGTGTGTGCACAAATGGGATCCCAGAGAGCACAACCACTTGGCAGAGTTGCAGTAGTGAAACTATTTTTATTGGCCACAGGGAACAGGACTTCACACACAGGGAAGGATGCCATTGGGTTAGGGTTTGGGGAGAGGAACGACATAGATTCCTTTAGATATGTTTCTTGTAGCTCGAGAGGATGAGCTTAACAGGGAACATCAAATGGAAACATTCTGGTTAGGTCCCAGGAGACCACACCCCAGGAAGTGCCCCCCCCCCCCCCCCCCCCCCCAAAGAGCTCATAACCAATCAGGGACTATTTGGGTAACCGCAGCAGCAAATCGGGGAAGGCTTTCCTACATGGGGAAAGTTATCTGACGATAACAGATTTTTTTCAGAGTTCCCATCATATCATGTACTGTGACAACAAAATAACAACAGTCTAGCTCTAGCTAAAACATATGAGCCGAATACAAAGCACCTGTCTGACCAAGAGAGGGGTTGTCAAACAGACAGACATAAAAGAGAGAAAAAAGAGAGAGATGGATAGAGACAAAGGGAAACGGGCATGGAGGGAGTGGAGAGATAAAAATAAAAATGTACTCTGTGCACTCTAAAACAGCACATGGAAAACTAGAAAAAGATGGGTGGGTGGCACTGCGAGGGGGGGGGGGGGGGGGGATTAGTCTACTGTGAGACAGGCGTGTAATCTGGGACTTACAGCTTAATGATGTGGGGATGCCTGAAAAGCTTCAGGTTCTGGATCTCCCGGCGGATCTTGCCCACCACGTCCAAACTGCGGATCTTCTGCCTGTTCAGGATCTTCACTGCCACTTGGTGCTTGGTCAGCTCATGCTGGCCCACTACAGAGAGAGAGGGAGAGACAGAGAGTGAGACGAGGGGGTGAGGTAAGGATGTTTGTGCATGTGTGTGTGTCTGTGCGTGTGTATGGGGGGTTGGGGGAGGGGAGGTAGTTGGAAAACATTGCCTGTGGGGGGGGAGGAGTTAGAAATAGCCTTTGGGGGCAGGAATTAGGAAACAGTCTAGGGTCAAATATTTGAAATGTATCAGTTCAAAAGAAACTCCAACCCCACCCAGCTATTTCCAATAGTCTACAACTTGATCTGTCTGGAGGGCTGTGTTTCATACCAACTCTCTGCTACGGCCCTTAAGATACACTAAGCAAAACATGCCTGGCCAGACATGAGGCCCAGCCCACCTCTTACCCCTCCTGACCCTTAGCTGCAACCTAAACAACAACACTGGCCGAATAGACAAGGACAGTGACAAGCAGGTAGATGAGATGGACTGACACAGCAAGGCAAACAGCTCATATTGATCGAGCGGTTGTGCTGACCCGGTGGAGTATTAACCCAGCAACCAGTCAACTAGCACGTAGTGAGTCATAGAGTAAATTGCCCAACCGGCTCTGCATTTTTTGAACAACTTGGCCGGAAAGGGGCCTGATGAAATAAGCATTAGGGAGTTATTCATTGGTGGTTTAAGAGAAATCTCTAACACTGAAAGGCATGTTAAGTTAAACTGGCCTTGCATTGGTTTGTAACCAAACTTTAGTACTAGCTAAGTACTAGGCAATAAACTAGTTAAGTAATAATCACATTGCAACCCAGGGAAACGTAAAACAACCAAGCACAGCTAGCTCTAGGTACCACACTAAGACAGGTTAACAAACACCATACATTTACAGGCCACACACACACCTGAACTGCGTTCTTTTCTCATACAGAAACATATCTGGAAATATGCTGCAACTACTTGAGTATATATGACTGAGAACTAACTTAGTGGCTATTGCTAGCTAACAAGCTCATCTCTTCCGTGATGACAGTATAACAATCAGTGGATGTTGCTGACCACCCGTCTTAACTATCTAGCCCTTAGCTAGATAGCTCGACATCAAGCTTCCACGAGCCAGACTATTCACTGGAAGGGAAACTTGCCATGCCACTGAATTACTAGCTTTAGTTTGAGAAATCCCTAGATAGGTTGCAGCTTATCAACAAGAAAATATTCAACATAAATGACTGTCTGAGTGTAAAGGAGAGAGTGGGAGAGTAAGTTATGTACATACATACATTTTCAACATAAATCTACATCATTTCCAGTAAATAGACGGGGCCGTTCTAGCAAACTGGCCAACAAGTGTTGCACGGGTAGGCTAGCAGCTTGCTTATCATTTCCACACACCCTCCTTCGCCAGTGAACACGATAGCAGACCATCACACGTACCTTTAACTTTTCCGAACGTCCCCACTCCAAGTGTGTCTCCAAGAATATAATGTCCAATCTTCACTCTACCTTCATGTTTCTGTTTATCCGTCGCCATCTTCCCGCAGTGGCCTTGCTGAGGAGCTAGCTGGCTGCTGCGGGCAGACGGGTCTGACTTGGCTGCGAGAGAAACTGGGAGGGACGCAAAACGAAATAAGCAGTTCCGGGTGGCACAACTTGTTTTGTTATTACAAATTAAATTACATTAAGTTATTATTCAATTATTTTCTACATTCTATTTTAAGGTCAAAAATACAAGTTATATATTTGTTGCATGATTGTATATGGCATGTCTCTATTATGTGGCGTACATTCAATTAGCTATAGCCTACTAATGCACCACAAACCAAAATGTTAGCTGCAACAGTATGGGAATAACATACGGACCCACACATAAAATAGTCTACGGTCATTAATAAAACATACACTTCACACCCTGCTCCAATTCTACAATTCTTCCATGCTAGCTTGAAAAAAGTGTACTGTGAACAGCCCTTTGACAATAAACTTGTCTACATTGTACACATGCAGGAAAGGCTAAATAGAAAAAGAATTGAACCTGTCTCCGGAGCAAAGTGCCAAACTTGTCTACTTACCACAAGATGGCGCTAGCATCCTGATTATTGGTAAAGACTTTCCATCTTAACACATTTCTTTTGTCTATATAGCATCAAACTGATCTCAATATCATTTATCAACATCCATCCTCCAATCCAAACCTCGCAAAGTTAATTTGCAACTGTCATTGATTATTATAGTTAATTGTGTGTCATGAGAGAGTCATATAAGGTCATGTACAGTAGGATTATCATGCATGAGAAAGCAGTCACAAACTCAGGGGTTCAGCTCGACCACGTTAAATCAGAGCTGACAACTCCTGGGGTTCTGCCCAAAAAGCCATTACCCCCCTCCATCATCTCTCTCTCTCCCTTTCTCTCTCTTCCTCTGCTGGATATCACTTAAGCAAAGTGAGGGCTGTAGTGCTTTGTAGGTTGCATTGACTGCAAGGAAGCTTTCCAGCAGAGCCTCTGTTCTTCCTAAATATTGTAGGAAGGTTTCTCAGATATCATGCAGACACCAGACCAGCCAGTCAACAAGCCAGTCAGTCAACCACCAACCCAGCATACCCAGTCCACTAAAACTGTGTCCCCTCTATAGGCAAAGCCACAAGGCCAGCAGACAAAACAGTTGGTTCAGCAGGGGTAGCAACAGTTCTCTCACACACACACACACACACACACACACACACACACAGAGAGACATAGACACACAAAAGGGAACTACACACACTACACAGCTACCAGACTATTCACTGGAAGGGAAACTTGCCATGCCACTGAATTACTAGCTTTAGTTTGAGAAATCCCTAGATAGGTTGCAGCTTATCAACAAGAAAATATGCAACATAAATGACTGTCTGAGTGTAAAGGAGAGAGTGGGAGAGTAAGTTATGTACATACATACATTTTCAACATAAATCTACATCATTTCCGTTCTAGCAAACTGGCCAACAAGGCATTGCTGGGTGTCTGCATGACTCATGGTATGACTGACCCAGCTTGACAGTGTTGGTCTGACTGGATGTAGGTAGTGAAGGTCTCACAGGTGGAGGGACACATGTACCCATGTGACTTATTCACCCATGTAAGTCAGGTGATGCAGTTGACGGTTTAAAGAAACGTGTTTGTACATGTATTTCTTTCAAATAGCTGCTCTCTGTTGCCCTCAGTCACTGCTGTGAACTGCACAGTCCTGGAGCCAGCCTCCCCAGTGTCTACACCCACACACAGAAACTCTGACTCTACATAGATGGAACACACACACACACCCTCCACCCCCGATGCTTGGATGACACATCAGTGTTGTCAGCTCAGTGGGGCACAGACAGGCCCTGGGAATTGCCAGGGAGGTGCCAGGAAAGAGGGAGAGAGAGGGGGGTTAAAGAATTGAAGCTCCAGTACTGGTGCCTATGTCTACTCATCCAGCATGAGTCTAGATATCCTGATCCACTTTGAAACCCCAGCTGCCTGAACACGGTTCCCCCTTTACGGGATCATTTTGTAACACCTCAGTGATGTCTCCCTGACTACGGAACATTTACACTAGACTTTTAAAAAGAGAAACTGTTATATACATTGTGCAGAATCTTAGCGGATAAGTTCATTTGAACAGTAACTCAAGCGGTATTAGGGAGTTATTTGGGGATAATTGCCCCCCTCCTTGTTTGAAACACACATGCACACGCACACATACACACACGCACATTGCTGCCATGCCTCCTAAAGTAGGTCATACCACAAGCAATGATCCATTGTGCGGTGTGGCTCTTCTGGGAGAAAGAAGGCTGTTGGCATTCAGCACCATGGGAATATCCCCACAACTTACTCATTACAATCAAGTCATGCCATTACAATCGTTTATACAATAATTTGCAAACATTGTTGCAGCCACATTGGCCTCAAAGTAAATGAATATGGATGAGGGAAAGAGAGAGGAAAAGAATCACAACCCCCTAAAACCTAACAAAACCCTAGGAGCTAACCCAGAGCTAGTTCCCAAAAAGATTTGCAACAATGAACCAACAATGAATCTAATCTCAATAATATCGCTATGGATCCACGCAATCTGTATTGTGTTGTTGCACAATATTAGTTTCCTGTTTTAAGGAAGTGTCACTATGAAAAGTGGCTAATCTGTTTGACTGGCTGTCATATGAGCTCTTGAACTGATAGAAACACATGGGCTCCTTTCTCTCCACCACTCCAGAGACTGGTACACAATAGGACTTGCCTCTCTTCACACGTCCATCACCGACAACCATCATTCACAGCTGGGAGAGGGATCCAGACAGGAAAGACTATTACCCTAAAGCCTTCTCTCCCTGGCGCCATGGCAATGAAGACTTAATCTCCGACCCCATGCCAGGTCAGGACAGATGGCGACCTCCTCACTAAGAAACCATGGAAACGACCCGACTGATGTCAGATGTCATTCCAGCCCCATTACACACGGTCCTGTCAATCATAGATCCATATTTGAACATGAAAAAAAAACCTCAACATTTAACCACATTCTGAGATTGTTTTGTATACTGTATACTTCTACGGTGTATTGCAAAATATTATACAGTATGGACTAACTGTATCCCCAATCAGTATTTTACTTAAGTAAAACAACAAACAAAATATCTAGATGGATATTATTACTAATTTACACATGGAACATTTTCAGTCTGTTCAAATATTCCTTGGACATTGCTGACACTTCAGTAGTCCTGCTGAACATCCTGTCCTTTGCACTGTACCTCTGATAAATGTTTTTGTGTGACTGGGTTGGGTGCCAGGCTGAGGGTGAACCAAGGGTCTTTCCAAAGTAACTGGCCTGGAGGAGACAGAAACTGTTCCAAAGGAAGCCCCAAGCAATCCGAACTTCAGCATCCTCCATCTCCCCCAACGTGTTCATGATGACATGGTTCACGACGAGCAGCGATTCACTTCTAGACCAATTAAGTTGCACTGAACTTATTAGTGTCTGCCCACCCAGTCCCTTCTCCTCAACCTCCCCCAGTCTGTCATTCTGAGTGTGTGAGACTGACTGACAGTGACAGCTGTTGCATATTTAATGTCCTCATACTTTCCCAGCTGTGTTGTGATGAATCTTTGATGCGCTGTATCATCACAGACCTCCAGTGGCCTTGGCGACACATGATCAAGTCTCGCACATGGAGCACCCCATTCCTGGCTTTTATATGCTGGCTACTGTAGCATGTGGAATGTGAGTAACATGGCTTGAGGTCATAGCATAGCAAATATATTTAATATATAATTAATATGTAGATTGTGCTATACGGTATTGTCACCAGGAGACGACTGCTTGTTTGTTGAAACAATAATTTCCATTTTAAAACAGTGTCTCAAAAGGCAACATCTCTATCGTCTTTTTGTTCTGTGCTGTTATCTTCTTTCTTCTCAAGTCCCAGGCTACTTTTTATGTCCCCAATCTTTTGAGCCTTCTTTCGTGTGAAATCGCTTTGTTTTTATTCTGTTACGACTAAAGTGTTTCACGAGTCTCCTGTTCTCTGTGAAGTGTGCGTGGTTATCCCTGTATTAACACTTCAAAACATCATATAACCTGTGGAGGCGGACCGACGACGTGCAGCAATAGCCTATTATAAATCACTAAAACACACCAGAACACAAAATATATAATGTGCTCCGAACTAATTAACTTCCGCGAGTAGCCTAAATAAGGTTTTGTTTAGGCTTAAAAGACACAGTTTAATACGAGCTAAATTATAATTAATCTGCTGTTTTAAATGCATCAGTTTACTAACAGCTTTCCGAGTTTTCTATTCGCTGCGGATGACATCAGCTGTAAGAGCATGGTCCAAGGACCAATTCCTCGTGCGCCTTCGCCTCTTCCCCGTTTACCGACCATGACACAATGTCTGGGGGTATAAAAGGTGGGGCCACTCCTTTCGAGGCGTACTGTACGTCTGGTGACTACCACTGCGTTCAGTTGCAACAGGACAGGGGTGTGTGCTGTGCTGCTATAAGAGTGCGAGGGGATGTCGACGCTCGTGGAATCCGCAGATACTGAGAGTATGAAGAGCGCGAGTAGCCACATTATGGCATCCCCAACACCCTCGAGTCTTTCGCAACACTTTGTAGACAACAAATTTTACCTGCTTGTGGTAATCGGGGAAATCGTCTCGGAAGATCATTTGAAGTGTGCCATTGCGGAAATCGAAAAAGGTAAGACGATAGATGGGGATGTTTTGGTGTTGGACGTGGTTGTGCTGTCGTGTCAGTTGCAGCCTCACTACCTATGCAGGCCTTTTAAAGCAGATATTAGATGTATGTCTGTGTTGGTTTGAATCGTCTGGCTTTTAATTGATTTATTGTGTTACTTAAAATCAACTTTATAGGCTATAGACATCGCACGCTATGGCCCACCTGAGAACTCCATCGGCAAATGGACTTGTTTTAAATATTGACAAGTATTGGTTTATTTAAAAGAGTGGACATACTGTAAATGTTATTGCCTTTATGGACCCGCCCCTGCAAATCTGTGGAATATCTCAAATCAAACAGATGACATCCGTCCACACCTCAGTACCACCCTCCCAACTCATCAGGGTCCTCCTCTCCCTGCAATCCATGTAAGCTATTCTTTCGATGGAGGTTTTCTCCTTTTGTTAAGCAATCTACTACTTTTGACCTATCATCATTGCATTGGCAATGTTGTCATACACACGTGGTAGGATGTCATCTTATTGAACATAACTGGAGTGATTCAGCATGTTCGGCTAGCTTGTCTTAGCTACGTCAATAGCGCATAGGTTATTGCTTTTCGTGGGATGTGGACCCGTATCGAACTCAACGCGTTTCACCGTTGCAACATTTCTTCACATCCATACAATAAATTTAACACGAGCAACCCAACAATACTCTCCCAAAAAAGTATTGAATTGCCTTGTAAAGGCTTAACTCCCCCCCCCCCCCAAACTCGGGGGAATAGCTGCTGCTTACACAAAATGTTATCCAAATTCTGGTTGTCAGTTTCGCACATAGAGGAAATTAAAAATTGTGTCTTGTAAAATGTTGGAGAAAATTGCTTTGCCTATCCGACTATTAGCCCTGCAGCATCTTAAATCATCCGCCCAGCCCAGCGGGACCATCCCATTCCTGCATCCCGATTTCGTTCATCAGACACCGGCAAGTAGGCGTGGTCAGGTCCGCACTGCGGTCCCTACGGAAAGTCAAAGGGAAAGCTATTCAAACAAAAAGGGCGTTTCAGATGTCGCGTTGCGCGTGTCTCGTTTCACCATTGGCTGGATTTGTTATACAGGTGGGAATGACAAGCAGGAAAATGGCGAAAGGAATGCGTGTATGGGTTGACTTTCAGTTGCAACTTGCAAACAAAGGGAACCTGTAAACATATGCTGATTATGTAGATAGATGGAGGAGACAAGAAACGCCTCAAGTTTTCTCTACATCTTCAGACCTATAGTAGCAACAAACCCAGATGTGCAGAAGTCATACAGTCAGCATCTATGAGAAAGATCCTTTGTCTTAAATGGACAACATTTAGAGGTGGTCCAATATGAATCAAATGTACGTATTAACTAAAATTATATAGACACTGCTAATCGTGATCACTTTAGATCCATGCTCAGATGAGTGATACTCCTTTGTTGTCAGTAGGGTTAGATTGGTTAGAGACATATTGAACTGACCTGCAGAGCGGCCAGCCTTGCCCATGTAATATATTTTTCTGCCACACCCATTACTTCATCTCTGACCCTGGCCGGCTTCTCTTTTCTCTTGTAATAAACCTGATGCTCTACCACCTGGCCTCTTCTGGTTTCCTCTGAAAGCCAAGGCCAGCTTGCGATCCCACATGGAGATAGACTTTGGACCTTCTACACTGATACAAAACAATGCAAAGGCCTGTGCTGGCTGTACAAAGCCTCTCTTGTTATCAGGTTGATGCTAACTCTTAATGCATTTAAATATAGCATAATGTGTATACTATATATCTTCAGTTTGGATTTGTATTTTATCTCTCTTCCTCCTACTCCAGTTTGCTTTCATAATCATATTATCAGACTCAGATAACACTGCATCGTGGGGAAGGAAAGAGAGGCCGACAAAACAGAAAGCATAAGACAGGAAGATACAGAGGGGGAGAGTTAGAGAGGCACAGAGAGAAATGGAAAAAACAGAGAGAGAGAAAGAGACATAAGATGGATGACAAAATAATTCTGGTAACTGTGACTCAGACTGACAGACAGACAAACACACCGACAGCTGGACAGCATGACCGTCTCTTGGCAGAGAGCACTTTATAGATATTTCCTATTATAGATTTCCTCTCGAGCCAAATGGTAAGTGCTTTTTCCAGGCAAGCCCATTGAAATGAATGCGTTTTACCAATTGGAAATAGATGTTGGTGGTACTGAGACTTATGAGTTCCCAGACCTGTTGCAATGCAGCTTAGATTCTAAATCTATGGGGAATATTGACTGTCCACTGTGATTGTGCAGCTGCTGGTCGGCCTGTCCAATCAGGTGGCAGATGAAGTACCCCAAGCTCATCTTTCTTTCTTTGATCTTGCTCTGATCACCTCCATCTTGTTTTTGTGTGCTTTGCAGGAATCCGCTCTTGGGACACCAACCTCATCGACTGTAACTTGGACCAGGAGCTGAAGCTATTCGTTTCCAGACACTCAGCACGTTTCTCTGCTGATGTCCGAGGTAAGGTTACAGGACACAAACAGCCCACCCACCCAGAGCGGTTCCTGTGAGGGAGTTCTTGTCTTTGCATTCTTATAAACGACACGCCATCCTGTTTTTAATGGTCAACTATGCTCTTAACTTTCTCAACCAAAAATCAAACAATGGGTTTTACAGACCATGGGTAAATGTTATTTATAAAAATGACAGTTAAACGTTAACCAATCCACAATACTGACTCTGCTCTACCCTTAGAATACAGTTATAAACCAGCTGTCCTGTTTTAGTTCTCTACAAAGTCAGATCTGTGGGTTTTCCTCATTGGAACTGTACTTAGGTAATTCCCTGAAGGGTTCAGTGGTTGCTGTTATTTTGTAAGCTATGCCTGACTGTGCTGTGTCAGCGTGTACTGAAGCTGCAGATCTTCCTGTGTCCTTATAACAGGGACGGGAAATGTAGCAACAGTCCAGCGATGATGCCCACTTAATGAAGTAATGACAGTGTCCGGATGTGAGGCGTTGCCCTTGACCATTACCTCACAGGCTTCAGACTGGCCCCCACCCACGCTATGTCAGGATAAACCGTGCCTTCTGCTTGGGGGGTTTTGCTATAGTGCAGGCCACAAGTATGCAATGTTCATCACAGACAGATGGCTTCTGTCTATGATTGTCTGCCTGTCACTAGAGAGGTACCGTGACTTTGGGATGGAAATGACTGGAACACACAGGTCCTGGTGTCTCCTCCAGTGTTCATCTAAGGTACCTTTTCGAAGGGCTGTCTGTGCTGCTGACAGGAATATAAACGCAGCTGAGCCATTTAGAGACTATTAGTAATCTCAACCGTGTGTGTGACTTCATCATTGTTTGTCAGTCTGTGTCTGTGTGGTCTATGTGTCTGCCTTGATTTATCTGCACATCCACAATTATTTTGTAATTCATGCTGAGTTAGGAACAGTAAGGTCGCCTTGTGAAAAACGATGTCTTAATAGATCACTTGATTTGTTCCATAAACAGTACGTTGACATATAGACTGTGATTCTCCTCAGATCGAATGTCTACTGACATTGTTGTCCTCTGAGTATTCCTCAGAGTTAAACCTGGCCACAGCAGCGATGGGGAACCATTTAGCTTTTACCTGATTTACTCCCAAACGTTTGGAATTGAAACTGATGGTGGTACACTCTCGACTGAATAACCTGAATGCCACTCTTGCTCATATTGGTACACTCTCGACTGAGTACTCCCCGACACCAACTGTGTACCTTCCCTATGTACCCCTCCTTGTTTTTCCCTCTCTGCCCTTCGCCTCCTCCCTCCTCCCTTCCCTGGCTTGTGGTTGCCTTGCAACGCAGCCCAGATGCAGAGGAGTGCCCTGGGTTATTAGCATGCTCATACCCCCTGGTGGCTTTTGAGGACAGAGGAGGGGGGGGGAGGGGAGGGAGGGAGGGAGGGAGGGAGGGAGAGGACCGAAGGGAGGAGAGGAGGCTGTGTCTAAAGAAGAGGGTGTTATATGGCTGAAATGACTGGCAAAAAAAAAACTGAAAGTGAGAGTCAGCGCTACATAAGATGCTCATCTATTATTTCACCTTCTTTCTCTCCCCTTCCCTCACCCTTGTCACTCTCTTTCTATCTATGTAAGCTCAAAATGAAAAACTGTGTAGTAAGTATAATTCAATTTGACTTGAATTGACTGCATACCATGTTGATCAAGGACCAACCAAAAGTCTATGAGATCAAGTTCTTTTCACCTCAGTCTGTATGACTTTACAGTAGGTGTTTGTATCTAGCCTTTCATCTTTATGGTTTAACGACACTTATACTGTATTCTGCATGTTGTTATGTTCCTGAAATGCAATATACTGATTCGAATGTGAGCTCCAGGCAGTGACTGGTCTACACACTTGTGTGTGTGTGTGTGTGTGTGGGTTTAGTAGTATATGACGCCAGGAGGGTGGAGACAGGGAGCTGATAGGAAGGCAGACATGCTGTTGGTCTCTAGTCGTGGGGCGTGCCCTCCTTCCCTCCCCCGCTGTCTCTTTCTTTATTTCTCTCTCATCGCCTTCCTCTGTTTTCCTCTATCTGTAAATCTATGTTGCTCTCTGGTTCTCTCTTTCCATTCATCCATCCTTCTCTCTCTCTTTCCTCCCCCCCCACCTCTCTCTCTTCCTCTCTCTCTCTCTGAGTACATTCTGGCCCTCTTTGACCTGTCTGTCTGTTATACAGGGGCTTTCCCCATTAGCAAAATAATCATAAATGCTTTCACGACATACAATTAACTGGAGATATCTATGGGCCATTTGTACATTGGATCCAATATACAGTTTCCCCTTAAGTAAATTCAGTAATTCTTTTGTTATCCATACATTATGTTAAAGTTAGCTTTGGGTTCTAAATAGGTATTATCACCAGCTTTTAACAGGTAATGTTCCTGTCAACCCTAATTCTGAAAGTTGTTTGAAAACATACGGCCTCAGTCTGTTTTTACTGTAAAAACCAACTCCCTAGAGAGACGTTCCTGCTTTACTACAGGAAATCAAAGCCACCAGTTGGTGTTGCCTTTAACACACAGATCAGCCTTTTCTGAGCAGAGGGGAGTCGAGGGAGAGAGGGATGGAGGGACGGAATGAGAGATGGAGAGCGCAATTGCCCGTCTGCTTGATAGATGATATGCTATTCATCACGTTGCGCCAGGCTTCCTCTGTGGGCACTGGGAATCACAGAGCAGTTAAAGAGGTGGGTGGGGGGTGGTGAAAAAGAGAGGAGTGAGGGATGGATGGATGGATGGATGGAGAGACAGCTGGAAGAGCCAGGGAGCAGTAGTGGATGCAGGGACGGACAAAGGAAGAGATGAGAGAGGGAGGGAGGGAGACCCTCTGTGCCACCCAGGGAGTTAGCAGATGGCTATAGGATACTGTACATACAGGATGGATTTCCCCCAGCTCTGTCTTTGGTGCAGACGGCAGAGGTGGTTAAAGAGCAGCTGGAGAATCCAAGTCATCTCTCCCTCAACAACCAATCCACTCAGTCTTCTTCCCTTCCTGTCTTTAGAGGGAGAGCACAGCAGATTGCGATCAATAGCAATTAAAACCCAGGGATTGGATTATCATGGATGGGCGGGGGGGGGGGGGGGGGGGTATTTTTGTGAGAGCCAGGCCGGTCGCCAAACAGTTGAGATGATTTTCTGTAGATGTCGAGATAATCTAATGAAGAAACGTGTGATTTATTGCCGGCTGGGTCTTATTGACATGCAATAACGTAGGATGACTATGTTGATTTAGAGATGAGTCATTGAGATGTTCTAGTGAGTGACTTAATCTCATTCACTGGTGGTGCCAAGCAGCACCAGGAAACCCATCAGGGCTGACTGAATGAGCAGCTGTCTGTACTGTAAATGACCTATGCTTCATCACTAGTCAAGGAGTGTGTGTTTGAGTGAATGTTTTGGTTGGTGGGGGGTGTGCGTGTCATAGAGAGAACGATAGTGTGTGTGTGTGTTTGAGTGAGCATTTGTGTTTGTGTGTGTGTCAGAGAGAGAGAGAGAGAAGCACATATATTTTAGGGAATGTTAGTGTTGGTGCGTGATCATGCGTCAGACAAAGACAGTGAGTGTGTGTGGTTGAGTGAATGTTGGTGCGTGTGCTATAGTCGGTGAGGGAGAGATTTTGTGTATGGGTGTGTGTGCATCAGAGAGGGGAGACAAGGTGACTTTGGTGACATTGTAAATGTTGCCCAGGGACAGCTCACAGGATGTGAACGTCCAGGGGAGGGAGAGCCACAGAACAAGAACACGGAACGAGGGAATGACAAGATGACAAGATGACAGGAAGCCAAGAGACAGATGCAGTGAAAAGGAGAATGGAAGGATCGCAAACTGAGAGCTGAATTAACACACATTCAGGTTTCTTTTTAACAACAGGGTCTGGGTTTCCTGTCTCTGGTTTGATCTCTTTTCAGTCGTTAATAAAATGGAGGTCTCTCACTGGTTTAGTAGTCGTGGAAAAACCCAACTCCAAAAAAGAAAAATGATGGTCGCTTTCTGCTCAATCATTTACATTTAGTAGACGCTCTTATCCAGAGCGACTTACAGTAAGTACAGGGACATTCCCCCTGAGGCAAGTAGGGTGAAGTGCCTTGCCCAAGGACACAACATCATTTGACACAGCCGGGAATCGAACCCACAACCTTCCGATTACTAGCCCGATTCCCTAACCACACAGCCACCTGACTCCCTACAATCAGAAGGATAATAAGCAGCCATGCATGCCACATTATGGGTAGAGGGAGGTGTGCTGTGCTTAAGGTCCTTCTACCCACCAAGGTAATTGTCGAAAGGTCAGCCAAGCTCCAGTGCACACACGCGCGCACATACACACACCCCACCACACACACACACACTCTCTCCCTCTCAGATACATCCATGCATGCCCTCACACGCGCAGACACTCATGCACACATGCATGCACACACACCCGACACCCCCTTTGTCGTTCCTTCCGTCAGTCTCGGAGGAACGGCTGTCTGCCACCACTGCATTAGGGCTACATCCGTGATTTGGGTTCACAATCATCATAGGCTGTGCTTAGGAGGGTGTGCCACTGGTGCTGGATATACACAGTTTTGCAGGAAACTTTCCTGGGACTGCGTTATACTTGTGGATGCCGGCATGGTGACAAACAGAGGTCTCTCTGTCCTATAAAGATAAGTAAAGTAGGCCAGTAACAAGAGAGGGTGATCTACATAGAGAGCAACATCCACCTTCCCTCCCTGAGTGTGTTCTTCTCCTAGCCAGACGGTAGGAACAGGTGGAGGAACGCGCTGTGAGTACTTTATCTATGACCGTATATTACAGAGGCGGTTAAAGCTGCTTCCGTCAGTCTCTTTCTCACAAAGACCCATAGTTATGTTGCTGACTGCCAGGTCTGCAGATCGATCCTCCTGCACAGAGAAAGGCTCTCCCCAGGGGGTGTTCTCAGCCATATATCTGATGATATGCTCTTACGCAAGGCTTTCATCAGTACCGACTGCCCCATGGAAAAATTGGTTTGGGAGTTGGAACTGAACCTCGGCTGAACCTCATGGTGTGTTCCTCCCCCTCTATGGTGCCCCCCCCCAAACTCTCCTTCATCCTCGGTCTGTTGTTCAGAACGTTGTGTCATAAACTTGAGTTAAAGGCCTGAATGCCACATCTGGGAGTTTAGGGAGAACATTCTAGTTACACAACTTACCTGCTAGTAAAACATATTGTTTTATTTACAATTACCAGTTGAAATACAATAGTGAGTGGATGGATGGTTGGGTGGGTCGATGGATCATTCCAGCAAAGTGCTCATCCTCAGTGAGGAGACAGCAGGGTTAATGACTACAGGGATTTGTGCCACAAATCTGCAGTATGAAATATGTATGGAGGAATCAGCCCTACAGCCAGATAGCTACTGCAGTACCACGTCTCCAGTGACCAGACACGCTCTCTTCCCCTTTTCCCCCTTTCACACCCTCATTTTTCTCTCTCTTTTCATCTTTCTCTTTTCTGTCGTTCCGTCTGCACGTCTACCTCTCTCCTCCACCTCTCCGTTTATCTGTGAAAATCGCACAACCCCAAACTCTCTCAGTGCCCTTTTATACTCTTAGTTGACTGTGCTTTTCAATGCTGTGCTTGTTAGTGATGGGGGTGCTGTTTTCAATGCTGTGCTTGTTAATGATGGGTGCTGTCAATACAGTGTTTGTTCTTTTACTTTTTCTGTTAATACTGTCACATGATATCACATGATCATCATACAACATGGTGTTTCATTCCAAAAGGCTGCATCTGCTGCTATAAAAAAAAAAAAATACAAAATAAAAGATTTACAATTTATCAGGCAAAAATACCAAACGTCTGTTTTTCTAGCATATCCATATTGCTACAATAATACTATTACTGGCACAAGCTGTACAATACTTTTGACCATTTTCTCTCCTTTTGTTTACTATGAGGGGGGTGCTAATCGACGGTCTGCGGGTGAATAATGATGCTGTAGTTAGCCTCCCTGTGTGGGGCCACCACCTGGACCCTCTCATCCACACTGGAGAGCTCAACCACACACACACACACACACACACACTCACCTATGTTTGCATACCCCGACACACACATTCTACACAGTCTTTATTGTTTTTGATCAATATCTCCTTTTGTTAAGTCACAGTTAGCATCTGAATGCACCGTACACTGGGACTAAATCTGATTATACCTGTGCAATTGGTACTTTAGCAACTGAACTGAATAATAGGACCAATTTGACTTAGAGTTGTAAAATGTATCGGACCCCCATGTTTCAGATACACTACTCGCTTCAGCCCTTGTGAGTTTTGTAGTGGAGTTATATTGTTGATGGATCGCCATAACACCATATATCATCTTCTAGATCTCTGTATGTCCAGAAAATATGGCTTTGAAGCTGTTTCACTATTGTTATGGTTTGCTTGACCCAATGTTAGTTTCCTCAAGGATCACAATGACACTTGCTTAGAGACTTGTTGCTCTTGTGGTTAGTGGTAACTGATAAAAATGTTGTACTCGCTGTGATATATATTTTTTATTATTGTTGCTTGTTTTTCTACAGGTACACTTGCACTTATAGCGGTTCATGTTGTTTAATTGTAACTTGTTTAACTACATGCTCTTATGGTTCTTCCCTTTGGCACTTATTTTGGTTGTTCACAATATGTTCTTCATGTTTTGGCTACTCGCAATGTTTTTGTGGCTATCTTGTTGTTATTATCAGTGACGTATGCACTTTGTAAAGCTCTCTCTTGGAAGTCGCTTTGGATAAAAGCGTCTGCTAAATGAATAAATGTAAATGTTATGAAGGACTTTTTTGTAGTCTATTTTGATTATTGTCAAAAAAGCCAATGATTTGATTTTTTTTCCGTTTTATGTGTGGGGTTTCAGGACAAAGAATTCTTCACCACAAAAGCAATGTCCTGGAGACAGTTGTGCTTATAAACCCTTCTGATGAAGCCGTCTGCACCGAGGTAAGAGAACTAGGGAGACCTACAAACAGCTACTCTTATCACTGTTACGCACTCCTATTACCATTCCTTTCTATTGCTGAGTCCCCTCCCCCCCACACACACAAACATAGACACCAACGAACCATTAGAAGTCTTGACGGACACTTTAATTCTCACACATTTCACGGCTCAACCAACTGCATCTTGAAAGCACTGTTCAACACCCTTAATTGGTCAATTATCCTGCCAGGTTATGCAAAATAGCCTTTGTTCTCTCTCTCTCTCTCTCTATCTCTCTCGTGTGTATTAGAACATACAGAGTCATAGCAATAAGATGCTCTACTGAGGAGCCCTCTGCCCTAGTTACAGCCAGAGGTCTAACAACAAAAGACAACTTACACAAACCTCTGTTTCTTGTACCTTTTTAACATTAGAATACAGCTTTTAAAAGCATTCTGTAAAAATCAATATCTGACATGCAGAGAGCAAGAGAGGACGGGTGCCAGTCAGAAAAGGGGCACCACTCTCCTTTTCACTTTTTGCCACGCCACACCCATCCCCCGCAGTTGAGCAGTGTCTGCATCAAACTGTGTCTGCATCAAACTGTGCATTAATAACGTCTCAGTACCGCAGGTTTGACCCTGGCCAGGGGCCCGGAAAACAGTCTATTCTGCTGAAGTGGAGAAAGCACTTTTGCTTTGAACACGAGAGACAAAGAGCCAGAGAAAGAGAGATTGGTAGAGAAATAGAGAGAGGGTGGGGTGAGGTAGGGTGGGGAGGGGTGGGGGTGGGGGGGGTGGAAGGGGGGGGGGGGAGGTGCAGCTAATTATCTAATGGTTTCGCCTGAAGTGAATTTGGTGACATTTCTATTCGGCAACAGCACTGAAAGCTAATTGGTCAGTGGCATACTGCCCTATAGACAGTGTTCATCAAGTCTGCTTTGTTAGATAGCTATAATTTAATAATGTGATATGAGTTCATATCTGTCTCATTTGAAATGAGTGTATTGGATGAATACCATCATATATCTCTTTGTGTCATGCATAGGCTCGTCTCATGATCTCAGACACAGCCCGACAGAAACTACTGGTCCTCTCAGGGCAATGCTTCGAAAACACAGGGGAGCTCATTCTACAGTCTGGCTCATTCTCTTTCTTTAACTTCATAGACATATTTACTGACCAAGAGGTGAGTTGATTAGTCTTTGTGAGTCTTTTTGTTTCACAGCTTAATACACAATACATATCGAAAACAAATAATTATACAGTCTACAATATGAAGTATATTCAAGTTATCTCTCTCTCTTTTCCTCTTTCTCTCTCTTGCTCGCTCTCTCTCTTATCTAGCTTGGGGAATTACTCAGCACCATACATCCAGCCAACAAAGCAAGTCTGACTGTGTACTGCCCCGAGCAAGGCGACTGGAAAAACTCAAACTTGGACAAACACAACTTACAAGACTTCATCAACATTAAATTGAATTCCCCTCTGATCCTCCCTGAGATGGAGGGTCTATCTGAGTTCACAGAGTACCTGTCTGAGTCTGTGGACATCCCTTCTCCTTTCGACATGCTGGAGCCGCCCACCTCCGGGGGGTTCCTCAAGCTCTCCAAGCCCTGCTGCTACATCTTCCCCGGAGGCCGAGGTGACTCTGCACTTTTTGCTGTAAACGGCTTCAACATGCTGATCAACGGGGGCTCGGACAGGAAGGCCTGCTTTTGGAAGCTAGTGAGACACTTGGACAGGGTTGACTCCATCCTCCTGACCCACATTGGAGACGACAACCTGCCAGGCATCAATAGCATGCTGCTTAGAAAGGTGGCCGAACTGGAGGAGGAGCAGTCACAGGGGTCCTCTGCCACCGGTGACTGGGTCAAGAACATGATCTCTCCAGACATCGGTGTTATGTTCCTCAACATTCCGGAGAACCTTGGGAACCCGGAGCCCGACTTCAGGGTGCGGAAGAACGTGGAAGAGGCGGCTTTCACCCTGCAGTACGTCCACAAGCTGTCACTAAGGACTGAGTCTCTGCAGAGACCTGTGGGAAACACCATTGAACCAATTATACTGTTTCAGAAGATGGGTGTGGGCAAGTTGGAGATGTATGTGCTGAACCCATCCAAGAACAGCAAAGAGATGCAGAACTTTATGAAAAACTGGACGGGCAGTGAGAAAGACAAGGCGTCCATCTTGCTACCAAATGGAAAGGAATCCGAGCTCCCTGTGTCCTATTTGACTTCCATCTCTTCATTGATTGTATGGCATCCATCTAACCCCTCAGAAAAGATTGTTCGCGTTTTGTTTCCAGGTAATGCAACTCAGTATAACATCCTCGAAGGTTTAGAGAAACTGAAACACTTAGATTTCTTGAAGCAGCCGGTTGTCACCCAGAAGGAGCTAACCTCCAATATGGCTCCATCGCTAAAGCAAGCAAAGTTAAAACACAAAACAGACAGCAAGGAGAGTCTGCAGTCAAGCTCACGACCGTCACCAAGCAGAAGCCTCCGGAAGGAGTCTAAGGAGGAGGCTACTGGGAAGGTGAAAACAGATGCAGAGTCATCCCAGGAGAAAACACAGAAGGTAGAGAAGAAAGAGACACCTTTGGTGAAAAAGGAGAAAGCAAAGGTTCCGGAAAAAGAGGCAAAAGCTAAAATAGAGCAAGCACCTCAAAATGAAACTCCTGAGAAAAAGAAGGCTGAAATGAAGCCCAAAGTTGCAAAGGAGAAGATTGTTAAGCGGGAGCCGAAGAAATTGGTGGAAAAGAAAATTGTTGACAAAGAAGCAAATAAAGAAGTGGTGAAGAAAGATGAGAAGTCAGCACCCAAAAAAGAAGAAAAGTCTAAAAGGGAAGAGAAGGTAAAGAAAGAGGATGTGAAAAAGGACATAAAACGAGACTTCAGGAGAGATTCCCCCATGAAGGAGAGGAAAGAGTTGAAGCAGGAGCAAAAGAAAGAAGACCTCAAGAAAGACACAAAGAAGCCTTCAAAGGATGCAAAGAAAACGCCATCTGCTCTGGGTGAAGGAAAGAAACTGGTGCCAAAAGCCAAACCTATGAAAAAAGAAGACGCCTTAAAGAAAGACATTGGCAGCCCATCCAAATCCAAAGACAAGGCAAAGTTAAAAGTTCCTAAGAAGGACACCAAGTCAGTGGATGCCAAGTCTGTCACAGGAACTGCGGCTGTGGCTGTGGCTATGGCTGCTGCCCCTTGCGCTACACAGGCTTTGGAGATCGAGCGATCCCTCATGTCGTCTCCAGAGGACCTTACCAAGGACTTTGAGGAGCTCAAAGCAGAGGATATAGTCGAAGATGACGCCACGATGCCCCACGCTAAGCAGGAAGAAGAAGAGGAAGGGGTGCTGATCCAGCGCGAGGAGGTCCCGTTGTTCAAGGAGTCTCCGGAGGCAGCTGAGTCCGTGGACGAAGGGATCACCACCACAGAGGCGGAGGGCGAGAGTGGGGAGACTCCGGAGGAGCAGGAGCACAAGGGAAAGATCAACGGCAGTGGGAGTGAGAAGTTTGAAGACGAGGGTACAGGATTGGAGGAGGCATCCGAGACCGGGGACTATGAGGAGAAGGGAGAGGTGGAGGAAGTTGACGAGCCCCGGGGGAGAGAGACGGTTGCCAAAGAGAGAGCCGGACCTGGGTACGAGGAAACAGAGTCCGAGGACGAGGGAGCAGAAGTCAAACAGTATGATACCGATCTTAACAGGAACGAAAAGCAGATAGAGATGGAGGGTTTATTTGTGACCACCACCACCCCCCAGATGAAATCTGATCTAGTGTCCCCTGCCGCATCCATCCATGACGAGACGCTCCCTGCTGAGTGCGAGATGCCCTCTGATGACGAGAACAGAGAGGAACCACCAGAGGAATACACCACGTCCGGTCACACTCTGTCAACAATCGAGATTTCCAGTGTGCCAACCCCCATGGATGAGATGTCCACACCCAGGGACATCATGAGTGACGAGACCACCAACGACGAGACCGATTCCCCTTCCCAGGACTTTGTCAGGTTCGGAGGCTGCATGTCAGTGGACTTAGACAGGAAGAGGCTCTCCCCTCTCCAGGATGGTGATGAGTCCAACAGCTCAAAGAGTGGCCTCACTGAAGGTCGGGACTACCATGCTTCTGCTTCCACGATATCTCCTCCATCCTCCCTGGAAGAGGACAAGTCTTGTAAGGAGTTTCCTCGTGAAGAGAGAGATGGAGGGTCCCTGTCAGACATACACGGCATTGACTCAACCAGACTCGGCTCTGTGTCTGCCACTTCGCCTCTCATTCGCTCTCCCTCAGGGGATCACAATGGGCTGTTTGACTCCACCCCATCAAGGTTTGCTGCACCAATTGAACTGTGCACCACCCTCACAGGAGCCTCAACGGGTGTGGCAGAGTCTTCCAACAGTCCAGATGACAAGACCCTGGAAGGAAACACCTCACCTCAGTCCTCTGGCCATACACCTTATTATCAGTCCCCTGTGGATGAGAAAGCTGGCGCCATACCTCCTGAATCCAGGACCAACGCCCCTCAGGGGCCCATTATTGTGGAAGTAACCAGTGATAAGGAGGACTCCCCTTGCAGAATCAGCCACATGGATGAGCCAGTGCCAGACCACTCCTCTACCATAGAGAGGGTTCTGTCTCCAGAGAAAAGCCCGCCGCCTACAGGGGCTGACTCTCCAACCAAGTCTGGGAAGTCACATTTCAACTTGGATCATGTGTCAATCAACTCAGGTCTTGTGGAGAAAAAGAATAATGTAGTTAGCGATAGTAGTTCAGCAGCTTACTCAAGGCAAGAATCAGACACCAACCCCTTTGCAGGTTTCAAAGAAGAGAGTAAGATGTCTATATCGGAAGGGACCACATCAGATAAATCAGGCACGCCTGTCGATGAGGCTGTGGCCGAGGACACGTTCTCCCACTTAGCTTCTGCTTCCACAGCCTCCCTGGCCACCAGCTCCCTCCCAGAACCCGCCACCGACTCCCGCTCCCTCCATGCTGAGGTGGGGTCCCCTCACTCCACTGAGGTAGACGACTCGCTGTCTGTGTCCGTGGTTCAGACCCCCACCACTTTCCAAGACACTGAGGGATCCCCCACCAAAGAGGACAGCCCCAGACCTATGTCCATCTCTCCAGACATCTCACCAAAGACAGCCAAGACCCAGGAGCCCAAGTCCCCTGAGCAGTCCACCATTTCAGTTGAATTTTGCCAGGACTCCCCAGACCATTCACTGGCTCTGGACTTCAGTAAACAATCACCAGAGCATGTGTCCTCGTCTGGACCAGGCAGCCTGAGGGCAACGGAGAATGGGCCAACTGAGGTAGACTACAGTCCCTCAGAGGGCTCCGATCTAAGGCAAGCTGAGCGGTGCCATTCCGCAGTTGAGAAACCCATGCTCTTCAGAGACACAGACTCCACCCGTGCTCTCTCCGCCTCCCCCTCTGATGCCTCCCAATCTACACCCTCTGTCACCACACCCTGCCAGATGAAGGAAATGGACAAGTCCCCTTCAACTCCAAAAGCAGCTTCGCCTTCTTCCTACACCCACTTCTCGCAGAAAGCAGCCGAAGCCGAGACAAATCCTTTCAAATGTGGCGAGTCCAAATCTCCCATGAGCCCCAAAATTCCCTCCCCATCGTACCTTCCCCTCTCCTCCAATCTGTCGGACTATCAGAAATGTGCTGGAGGCTCCAAGGGCTCGGACTCCTCCAAGAACAGCCCGTCCTCTCAGTCCAGGACGGATGTGGATCTGTGTCTGGTTACCTCCTGTGAGTACCGCCACCCGAAGACAGAGTTGTCCCCGTCCTTCATCAACCCTAGCCCTCTGGAGTACTTCATGAATGAGGAGGAAAAAGAGAAGGAAGACGCCCTGGCCAAGGCAGGTGGAGGACCACCTCCCCCTGGGGGGAAACTCTGTGCCAAGCAGTGTGAGGAGACCCCCCCCACCTCCATAAGTGAGTCTGCTCCATCTCAAACTGACTCAGACGTACCTCCAGGTACCGAGGAATGCCCCTCCATCACGGCAGACGCTAACATCGACTCTGAGGATGACTCCGAGACCCTCCCCACGGACAGGACCCTAACCTACAGACACCCGGACCCTCATCCGGCAGCAGCCAAGGACTCAGCTCCATCCCCGGCCCGCCCAGATGTCTGCATGGTTGACCCTGAGGCTGCAGCGGCTCCTGAGAACAACCAGAGCCAGGATCTAAAGATGGAGGGAAAGGAGACACCCAAAAAGAAGAAGCTGACTAAGACAAAGTCCTCCTCACCGGCCAGGAAGAGTGGCCTCTCCAAGGTCAAGGATATGAAAACAGCGTCTCCTAAGAAGGGCACAGGCGAGGGCAAAGACGCCAAAAATGCAACTAATACCTCTGCGTCCAGGGGTGTAAAAAGTGCCACATCTGGTAAGCCCTTTTTCCTCTGTAAATATTCATTTCATTGTCTGTTTACATAAATAAATGTTTTTGAAACACTGTAGCAGTGTCTAATCACAGCGCATATCTGTGTCTTAAGGGTTAGGCAGTGGCAAGGCCACAAGTGTGCCATCCGTCCCGAACTGCCCACCCATGTACATGGATCTGGTGTACATACCTAACCACTGCAATGCAAAGAATGTCGATGCCGAGTTCTTCAAGCGCGTCCGCTCATCGTACTATGTGGTCAGTGGCAATGACCAGGCGACCCAGGAGCCTAGCAAGGCAGTTCTGAACTCTCTCCTGGAGGGGAAGGCCCAGTGGGGGAACAACATGCAGGTACTGGCACTAAACTCCTGAATGTTTCTTCTTCAGAATCGCACCTTTTTGTCAAAGTTATAAACAGGGATATATACAAAGAAACGTTATAATAATAATAATAATAATAAGTATTTATGTCAAAAACCCACCTCTGTTTGTGTGTCAGGTGACCTTGATCCCGACCCATGACTCGGAGGTGATGAGAGAGTGGTACCAGGACACCCACGACCAGCAGCAGGACCTCAACATCATGGTCCTGGCCTCCAGTAGCACGGTGGTCATGCAGGATGAGTCTTTCCCTGCCTGCAAGATTGAGCTGTAAGCCCATACTCTCCTGGTCAGGACATTTCAACGCCAATACATTTGCAGACAGTGGACCATGCTTTTAATTGGACAGGGGTTGGAACAGGAACATATGTATATGGGGTTGGTACAAAAAAAGTGTAATTTCCGTAAAGGCTTTTTAGCCTTTTCAGAAGTGGTTCAATGATATGGATAAACAAAACTATAAAGGCTAATATTATTTAATGTAGACTTAAAAGCTCAGTCTATATGATCTTTGTGGGTTCTTGAAAAAAGTTCTATATTATAAATTGTCCTATAGCCTCAAAGTATAATGTGACTGGACAAGGCATCATAGTCCCTTGATTAAATAGTGCTTATTGCGTAAATGCATTTTCTCAAAAGATTCATCTAGCACTAACCTCCTTTATCTGTTCCGTTCCTTTTAAACAGTAAATATAAAATATAAAAACATTCCCGATCCAGTCTGGGACTGATCCAGTAGATGTGATGTTTCTGCTATGGTACTGTCTACCTTGGCTATCTTTGAATATGTGAACACAGCATGCAAATACCGTTAATATTGGAGCTAACAAATACAAGTTGTTAAGCAACACCTCAGGCCACTGAAAATATAATGTCCATTCCCATGAAAATATCTCACCTATATGATGGATTAGACATAGATGAAAACACCAAAGGATAGATAACACTCAATCTGTAACTGCCTTAGAGAGAAAAGAAATGAATGTAAAAGAAGATTGATGCACTTAAACAGATGACAAATAGCAAGTAGGTACTGTAGGTAATTAGATAAGAAAATGACACACTTTAAAGTTCATCCCATACTGAGGTGTGGCTTCTAGATGTCAAACGAGTGGAAATATTTTCTTCCTTGTGATTAGGCTGCATGCAAGGAATCTAGGACTATTCTTCTCAACATGTGTCTGTAACTCAGATATGGTGTTGGGGTACAACTGTCAAGCTCATCTGGTTCCCTTTTTTCTGTTTTCACGTTTTGCACAGAGGGAGATATAGGCTGTCTGTCTGGATTGATCATTATCGTTGATATTTATTTAACTTATTTATTATTGATTATGAAGCTTCTATAGCCTGTGTCCCTAGAAGGAATATTCCTTGTGGTGTGTTTAATGCAATGTCAAACCTGCATTAGAATAACATGGGTTTTGCAACGTGTGTAATTTTTTTGTTGCCCAAAATTTACTATTATTTATGTCCAACTTTTACAGCATTGTTAAACCTGAATGATGTCCATGTCATTTAAGTTTTGTTGTTTAACTTATTGATTGATATTGATGCTAAAGCATATAATAGCTGGAAACCAGAGTGGTCAATCACCCCAGTTGTATTCTGTGAATTCAGAAGTCGAGCCGCGAAGACTGCTTGAATGTGCCACATATGTTCAAGCTTGTGAAGCGAGATACTTTCTTAAAAGTTTCTGTTTTTCTAAAATACTGTACTATAATTATAAATAGCTTTGTGGCAGAGTGAATGGTTGAAAATGATTGTGCATGAGTCATGAAATACATGAAGCTCTTCATTGTTTTTATTAAATTACGGGGTTATCTTTCTCTCAACTGCCAATAAGAACTGCAATGCAAGGCTTGGCTTATAAATGAAAAAATGGGAATGGGAAATCTATCTCAAGCTTTGTTTTAGTCTTTGGATTTGGGCAGGCTGTACCTTTTAGACCAAACAACATTGGTCTCTGACATGAACCTTGAAAGAAGAGAGACTGTTGTCTGTAAGAACTTGCTTACAATGGTGTAAAAGACACACTAAGATACACTACAAAACAGCTTTCTTGACACAGATCATACTTAGTCCTGGACCAAGAAGCCTTTTAAATGGAGAATCTCCTTTGAGATGTTTTTTAGTCTTGCACTATGGCTTAATCTGTGCCTGGTAAATAGGTCCTATGAAGCCCATATAGACAACCTACTACTGAAACATGACTAAAACAATTCAAAACACCAACAAATGACTAAAACCAACCACAACCGTGACAGACCATTCATGGAGACATGACTTAAAACAGTTGCTGTTTATGTTCAATATAATTGAGTGAGTCTGACAGGCAAGGCATTTAGTATCAGACCACACCGTAGTCCAGTAGACCTGTTCCATTCTGCAAGTGTAACCGTAATCGCAAGCATGACCATCCTGCACTTTAAAAACACAAACTTCAAAGACTTAACCACAAACACATTATCTCCTCTACTTCCTCTGTACCACATCTCAATGTTCTTTTCTATCACTTCTCTCTCTGTCTTTTCTCTCTCTCTCTCTCTCTCTCTCTCTCTCTCTCTCTCTCTCTCTCTCTCTCTCTGTTTTTTGGGTGATTGTTAGAAATGTATGTAAGCAGCTGTGTGGTTTATCTGTCTTGTGATTGTACATCCTCCTCCTCCTCCCTTTTCCGGACTCATATCTAGCATAGCAATTAGTTTAAGTGAAAGTATTACTATTAGTGCTTTTCTGACGTTTGTGTGCAATATTTCCTCTGCCCCCATATGGGACATTTGATGTAAAGGGAACCACTATTAAAAAGGACACCTTTAAAAAAAAGGAGCCACAATAAAGACCGTTGTGGAAAATAACTGATTTGTGTCTCTGACTTTGTGATTGACTGCAAACTCATCATTTACTGTGTAAACATGAATTGTTCTTTGAAGTGTTTTTCTGTGCATTTAAAATAACAGTGTTATTACTTAAAACAACGGTAGTTCAGGTTTTTCATCAACATTCCCAGGGGGTTGTATAGTTTTAGCTGGTGTCAATTACAAAGTCCAGTTGTAACTAACTGGCAAGTTTGGCTGCATACAATTGATAAGAGTTTGATATTTTTTGCAAGATGACTTACTTCCTGATTTGACATCCTTTACATCAAATTGAAGCCAACCCTGGAGCCATAATGCTGATTCTAAGGCTGTATGTGAGGCTGGCTGTTCTAATATCTGTCTTTGTAGCTTGCAGGTTGGTCGTTGTCTGTCTAGGTTAGGTTTACAGACTGATTCCATGTCTGTCTGGGTTAGGGTTGTTATTAGACTGTAAAAGACAACAGTGCTCCAGGAAGAGAGAAGTTTCTCTCAGCCTCCAGAGTGACTTGTGGCCCTGAAAGCCAAACAGGCCAGAAAAAAAGATTTATTGGCCCAGAGAGATAGAGAGACAGAGAGGGAGAGACAGAGAGAGAGAGAGAGAGAGAGAGAGAGAGAGAGAGCTTGAGGCTGGGGGGAGGCTGTGGTTGGGAGAGAAGCCGAGGTTGGGGGGAGATTGGCTGAGGCAGTGAGAGAGGCTGAGGCTGGAGGGAGCGATGCTCACTGAGACAGTTCCCTGTACACACCATGTCACCACAGGAAAATGAAATGGGGTGCAAGTCAAAGTCATCATATTATGTAATAGCCTAGGTGGCAGCGTTCAGAGGTGGATAGTTCATACAGTTTATTTATTCGTTATTTGGTTAATTATATAGATGATCTGCAGGGTGAAAATATGTATTTTTAGCCTACCAGTAGGCTACCTCTTTGTGATATATACTTACGTTGGGCTAACAGACTTTGTAAAGCAGCTCATCTAAAATGCATGAAATATGCAAATGTAGGAACAACGCCACTAAACCAAATATGAGTGGATAACACATCACTGAAAACAAATGATCTGTGACTTCAGTCTTAGGTGAAGAGGGTATATTATACTATAGCCTAGCTATACCTGTAAATGCTCAGAATTAATTATGTGGTTTCTAATAGTCAAAATGTAATAGGCCTAAATAATATAAGATATAATTATATATTCATAATACAATTATATTATAGCCTATATAAGCTCATTTTGATGGTCTTCAAACAGCCAGAATCTCATCGGAACAAGAAACCGCACCGGAGTAATTGAGTCGGTGGCTAACAATACCAGTTTGAGCAGGGACATTAATGATGATGGTGCACCCCAGGCTCTTTCCAAAACTCAGACATTCGACAGAGCACACAGGGATAAATCAAAGAGCGTATACGCAGCAGCCGCTAGCTGATGGCAGAACTTGGCAGTTTGTCAGAGGAGCCTGGCGTCTGGGTCGCAAACCGGACCTTTATTTCCTTTGTGGAATCCAAAACACGTCCGGTTAAGTCTGCTAGAGATTACATCCACACCCATGTGCGGTAAAATTCTGTCTGTGGTAGTTAACGCAGCATTTTTTAAAACAACAACAAAAACCATTGATACTAGATACGAACATACAACAGGCCAAACGTTTGAATTATCTAATGTCTTTATTATAAGCAAATTGTTTCAACTACAGGCAGCATAGAGGAGTGAAAAACGGAGCTCTCCCCACAGAAGAGGACAGTGCCAGGAGAATCTCAATTCAAGGACACATGAGGACCAGGGGTGACTGTCAGTGTGTCTGAGAGCCAAACAAGACAGACCATGGGGTAACAAAAGAGAGAGAGAGAGAGAGAGAGAGAGAGCAGACAAATTGGTGGGGAGAGCAAGACAGGGTGAGTAGAGAGTGGATGAAGAGACAGAGAAAAATAGAAAGGTGGCAGAGAAAGACTAAAATAATTGTACTATATGTCCTGGGAAGAATATGAATCCACAAGTCAGTGTACTATAACAAAGGGGTCTTCATCCTAATGTTCCCTTGAAGAAGAGTGATATAGGTCATCCTGGGTTCGTCTGCACTGCGTACACAATCCTATCCTTCTTTCACAGACAAATGTGCCCTTTCCTTCACAATGAAACATACAGATGGGAGTACTAGAGACTTAAAAACGACTTGTTTATTTAAAGTTTGAGCGTGTCTTTGACAAAAGTCGTGTCTCAGGTTTGGCTTCCAGACGTAGTCTGTACAGGGTTTGTGGGGAAACACTGTGCAGACCACCCCAGGAGATGGAGAAACCTCAGATGCTCTGTCCTTGCTGTCTGCAATGACATGGCCGGACTGCTACCCTGTCTGACTGACCCTTGGGCGTCAGGCTGGAACACAGTAGCAGAGTCAGTGCCAGTAGAGCCACGTGTTTGTCCGGGGATTCTATCCTGAAGGTGAGGAGTTCTCTGGTTCTTTTACGTGTTCCAACGCTTTTATTCTATTGTGCTTTCTGTCATCCTGCTATTCACGGACCGCAGAAACTATCTTTTTGTACACTTGACATACAGTATTGATATTGTTGCACTGTCCTATTATCAGAACAATGTAATGGTAATAGTGTAGTAGTTGTTGAACTGGGTCTGGTAAAACCACTGAAGTGTGCACTTTTGGTCCTAGATTGTTCTTTGTCACTATTTATATCTATGTTGTCTCCTTTGATAAAAGCATTTGCTAAATGAACATCATTTAAATTGCACAAAAGATACAGTAAAGTCCACACAAATCTTTCTGTAGACGTGAGTCTGAGATAGCACCACTATAGGTGAGTTACAACCAAGTATGTTATATATTAGGTCAGTGCACACACACATTTCCCATATGTCATAAATTATCCAAGGCTTTGAGAAGCCCTATGTCCGATTGGCCGGCAGGAAGTCACAGCTGGATGGGGTGAGATGAACAAATCCTGTTGCTAGGGCAACAGAGGTGAGCCCGCCTACCTGCCTCCCAGTCCCAACCCATCCCAGGAACCTTCAGAGTGTGACACAGCAGTGAGGCTCCGAAACACTCATCATTACAAACATGATCAACGTTGTCATGACATCACAGAGACCAGCAGGTCCTCTAATATACTCTAATGTTCAAATGGTTAGTACAGGATGTCTTCATTATACAGAGTTTAGGTCCATGTACCTTCCCCCTCTCTCTTCCCCTCCCCACGAACCATATTCTCTACCAGAATTCACAACTCACATGGTAGAAGCCTACACATTTTAGAGGAAAAACTTTAGCCTGTAAAAGCGAGCCTTCCATCTCATACACGGAAACCTCACTGTGAAAATGAGCTATAATTTGGTTCCAGTGCTTGGTTTCCAAAACTTCCCTTAGACCGTAACCAATGGATCAAGTCCCAAAACCTCAGCGTTATAAATGATGGGCTTTGCTTTTACAGTTTGAAACAAGGGCCCGATGAAAGCACTGGGGGTTGGTGTTAGTGTATTTGGTGCTGTCTAAGACAGACAAAAAAGAGAGAGCACATACAAGATTGTGTGTTTTAAGATGATAACTCTTTTTAATAATTACAATCTAAACAATGCAGCTGTGTGTGTGTGTTTGTGCGTGCATGTGTGTGTGTGTGTGAATGAGGTCAAGGTGAGAGGCCTATCATCCATAATTAATTTTGGGTGCCCCCAGTCTGTCTAGGTCTGCCGCCATTAGCCAGAAGACAGGAAACTCTCTCTCTTTGTCCCTTCACCTCTCTCTCAAATCCATTAGGCATGCACATTTTGCCATGGAGGAGAAAAAAGAAAACAGGGCAATTAGCCAACAGTAAATTGATTAGGCATCCTTGTGCATCAGTGAGAAAGCAAGCCCTAGACCAGTATGCCCCTATCTGCAAGGACCATACATTTTCGCTTCTAGTGAAAATGAGCGATGACAGCATAGCCGTTAAGCTTTGACAGGTCAGGCTCAGTCTCCGTGGAATACTTACTCTATGTGCCCACTTGTTCTGTTCTCAAATTCTGTTTGCGTTTTTAGAATAATTCACATGACTAGTGTGTGTCAGAGACAGTTTGGTCCATCTACTGATATCATGACAAAACAGAGATCAGCATTTAACCAGTCATTTAAGTACTGCGTTACTACTGATTCCAATATCAAGCCACGCTTGGGTTCAAAAAAGCAACTGCTGTGTGCCTCCAGTTTGGCAGGTTTGGCATCAAGACATTGTACTTGTAGACACTTGTGATATAGTACCTCCTGCAGGATATAAAGTAAATTACACATTATGTGTGATATATAACAAATTACACACTGTGTAATGTATATATATATATATATTAAATAATATATGTATTTTAGGACTATACTCATTCAATTGATAAATGAAATGATAGACAACACGCTGGTAAGCAAAACATGAACATTGTCGGAATGCGCCAACCATCTTGGAGTGTACCATCTCGATAGAAAATACAGCGGACAGGAAAGATCTATCGTTTTCTCATAGCATTATTCCGTATTGTACAGGTGATTGCATCACTAAACATGTCATTTGTTGTATAAATAACTAAATAAAGGTATACCAATGATGAAAATCCCAAGTGGTTTTGATTCATAAATCTTATATTTGATACTCTTCTCCCTCCCGGTTTTGTGTGGTATTTCCAGGGGGCATCATGGCGCTGGGCATGTTTCATAGCTTGTGGCAAACGTTGCTTTACGGTGTTCCCTCAAAAGGACTACTTCGCCGCATAAATCCATCGAACTGCATGTCATATCTAGGAGGTAAGACATCAACTAGTAAAGAGACGTTAGTGTTATGTTGTCGTCCTGCGTGGACGAGTTTCTGTCTGCAGAGCACCACACGATGAGCTAATGTTGTCAATGACACAACTTACTGCATTTTATTTAAGCATTGCTAGCCATCATCATGAATGCACTCAGTCATCTTACGGCCTCCTTTTTATTAATTTTAGCAAAAAGGCATCTCTTGTCAGAGGATGTTGTGAAGCTTCAAGGCTTCCAGCAGAGGAAGCTGGCTGTTGCTCACCAGGTCGCTGGATCCAAAGGTACTGAATCAGGTCCAGCAAACAACTTTTACTGCAAATGATAGTTTACTTATACATCATTTAATTACAGGTAAGTATTTTGAGGCGTTCAATCAAAAGCTGCAGAAGAATGAGCTCATCTTGAAAGATGAGCTGAAGATGCTCCTGCACATGTGCCAATCATCTGAAGACATGGTCACAGCTAGAGGCGCCATATACAGGTGGGGGGGACCTATGGGTATGCAAACATGAGTGATGGGCTGACAGAGTATTAATGCACACCATTTGTTAACTGTTTTCCTCTGTTAAGGTACCACGAGGAGAACCACAATGTCTCGTTTGGAGAGTTCAAGTTTGGACCCCTCTTCATGAGGCTGTGCTATGAGCTGGGTCACGAGGAGATGGCTGCAGCCACATTGACTGATAAGGTGCCACCAAGTAGGGTCTGCATAAACTCTAATGTCCCAATACTAGCCGAAACATATTGGGCATATTCAGTTGTCGGTTAGCAGACATGGGACAATTGAATACTTTGAATGTTTTTTTTCTTTGTCTTTCTGTTCCTTTAATTGGAAGTATGTCTGTTCTCATCCAACAGAGCTTAAGAGGGTTCTTCAGTGACTCGACCTCCTTCAACATCGCCATAGACATGCTGTTTTTGAAAGGCTGCTATAGCAGTAGGTATAGCGTTTCACCACGTTTATAGGAACTGAACTCTTTCTAAAATGCTCCATACCCTATCTGCGAAACTGTTATTGTTTATCACTGACGTACTTACTTCATGTATCAGGTGCTCTCGAAGTGGTGATAGACATGAAGAACCAGGGTGTGGGGTTCAACAAGGATACATTCACACTAGCTGCAGGCACCTGTTATAAACTGGTAAGACTTTCACAATTCATACTCTGGATACTCTGGATTCATACTCTGCTCTGGATAAGAGCGTCTGCTAAATGACTAAATGTAAATACTATAACTTCAATGTATATAAACATATCATAACATTTGATTCATATTACATAGTTCAGGGGTCTCTAGCCTTTTTCCTGGAAGTTTTTGCTGATTCAACATATTAATCAGCTAATTATTAGAATCAGGTGGGCTGGATTAGGGTTTGAGCGAAAACATACCAAAAGGTAGCTGTCCAGGAATTGGAGACCCCTAACAGTGCAGTGGTTTGTCAGCCTCCTTGTAAACAGTTAATAGACTGTATTTGATATTTATGTATATCCCTGTTTCTCTGACCAGAATACGCCAGAGTCGTATCAAATGTGCTGTGCCTTGATGGAGGAGGGCCAGACCAAAGGAAACTTGATTCCCAGACATGCGTACTGCTTCGCTGTGGCATTAGCACTAAAACAGGTCGGGATCCAGTATATCTGCCAGTGCCCCTGTTTGCCCATTTGATGTGTGTCCCGGATTATTGAAAAGCTCAGCTTGATATCTGTATTCTCCTTTCTCTAGAATGATGTTGAAAAGGCAAAGTCTATGTTCTCCCACATAATGACCACGGACAGCAGACTATGTCAAAATCTCAAAGTAAGTTCTCTCTGGTTTTCCTCGGACAGCTCCTGGTTACCCTCAGTGCAAACCTTTTTTAACGTCACCTGTTTTGCTGCTTTCTCAGGTATTGATTTTAGCCATGTCCGGAAGTGTATGGGAGGCTCTCTTCATCCTGACCTCCAGCTTGGTGTCCACAAGCCCTTCATTTGTCAAGAAGATGGAATTTTCCCAGGAAGTGGTAAGCAAGAAGCCACCTCACAGAAAAGGAAGCTCTTTAATACACCACAAATGAGGTCAACAAATCCACATTAATCACCGTAAACAAAGCTTAAACCAACTCGTCTAAACTCGCTTTTAATCTCTCGCTCTTCTCCTCGGCCCGTCCTGCCCTGGCTTCCCACCAGGTGGAGGTGTTGCTCTGGCGGAGCGAAAACAGCGCCCACCTGGCGAGCGTGGAGCAGATGGTGTCCCGGCTGCAGCAGGCCGGACAGGTGGTCCAGCGGAGCCTGGACGAGATGCTGTGCCACACGCCCACGGGGAAGAAGAAGCCCGCGTGGCTGACGGTGGAGCGCCGGCTCAGCCGCAGGACCGGGAGGCCCCTGCAGTCCTCTCTGCTGTCCGAGTGATGGGAGGAGAGGCTGGGTGCGGACACAGGGGCTCCTGACCTACAACGGGGCAGGCTGAGGGAACCCCGGAACCCCCATACAAGATAAACAGCCTGCCAATGAGATATGCTTGCTCTGAACAGTAGACCTGGAACTGTGCCAGGCATGATTATCTACCTCACCACAAAGATAACATGGCTTCTCTGCTGTTACTTGTTACCCCTTCATTTAACAATGTGTTTTAGTACACAGATGGTGAATGTGAAGATCTAGCAAGTTGCAAAGATCTTTAAACAGCAGCATAAGCAGCTCAAGGGAACTTTTTTCTCCCTTGAGCGAGAATAGAGATGTAGCATATATATAAACTTGTAATTACGTATGATTAAAGATGCACACTATTGACTTATTTAAAAGTGTTTAATGTCTACGTTTATATCATATAGACACTTGATATTGATCAGGCTTTTAAGGCATGGTTATTTGCTGAGTGGAGCTGCAGAACGCTTCAACACACCCTACATATAAACAACGGGTGACGTCAGATATGTAGCCCCTCCTACAATGCAACGCGTACTGGCCAAGGGAAGCCTCCAACCAGATCGAGAGAGACACAAGGGATTATGTGCTAGCTAGATACTAAACAAAGCGACCCTCCCCAGCCGTCTGGTTTAAATTCATCGTGATAGATGGTCCTCGCGATTTATGATCCTGGAGTAAATAACAAGCTCGAAAATTTGTCTTTGGAGTACAAAGTGTCTTATCAACCTGGTATCAGGACATCAACTAGCCTGCTTTAGCTGGGTTTCCACAAGGCAGCGGTGAGTTAGAGCTAGCAAGGCTATCTTTCAAAAGAGACAATTCCAGTACCAATTCCATAAGGCGAAAAAAACGATCAAAGGAAATATCCCTGCCGTTGAAACCTGTTCTTGGTATTTATTTCAGCTGTTGGCTTCACGGGTGTGCCAGTTGGTGCCAGTTGTCATTTGGCTTGTTAGCTAGCTAACGTTAGCCAATTTCTTTTTGTTAGGTGGACTGTGTGTGTCATTGTGGCAAATCTCTGAATAATTAATTGGAGTAACAATGATGAACACCGAGGAGACATCCGCTCAACCTAAAGCCGCCGCTGCCGCCGACGACGATGGCATGTCATGGTGGTACCGATGGCTCTGCAAAATCGCTGGGGTTTTGGGAGGAATATGTAAGTAATTTGTAACATGAACGTTGTCAGCTACAGCCTAAATAGACATAACAACATTGATTACGCAACAGTACAACACTTTGGTAACACATGGCTACGAATATTAGTCTACGATTCTTCTAAAAATGTATTTGGTAATGCCAACGCAAGTATTGAAGTTGCTGTTTTTGTGGTATTCTTATTTATATCGCATTTATAATTTCCATGTTACTTTCTTACACTGTATTTGGACAGCACTGCCAGCCACATCTCCCACCGCCCCTACCACTCTAGTTCTACCTGCAGCGGTCACACCTTATCATCACACCCTCCTCAGCAGAGTGTGGAAGAACGAAGCCAGTTTGCTTAGCTAACATAATAGCTACCGTGTCGTATCGAATTAGTTACCTAATTCTATACTCTCCAGAAAGCATACTTCTGGATGCAGCGTAATAAATGTAGGCCTACTAGTATAACAATGTGACTTTGACATATCACCTTTAGGATGCTCAGAGGAAGGTACTGGTAAGTGGAGATAATTCTGCCAACGATGCATTTTCTAACAGCCGTGACCTGTCACAATCCCCCTTGTCCTCATCTTTCCTCCTCATTTGGTGGTGACACTGGAGCACAGGTGCCTGTATCACGTTCTCACGTGGCACTGCTGTATATTCATTAGGTTCTGTATTATTCAAGAAGCGGGATAATCAGTAGAACAGTACATTAAGCTGTTTGCTGAATGAGTGTGTCTGTGTTTGGCAGAAGTGTGTTAGGCTGACTGAGCAGTCTGGACCAGTGGGTGTTTTTCCCCCCAGAATTTTTTTCATCGTCACACACTCATGAGAGCTCGACATGAGCTCCCAAGTCCAACATTTACATTTACATTTTTACATTTAGTCATTTAGCAGACGCTCTTATCCAGAGCGACTTACAGTAAGTACAGGGACATTCCCCCGAGGCAAGTAGGGTGAAGTGCCTTGCCCAAGGACACAACGTCAGTTGGCATGACCGGGAATCGAACTGGCAACCTTCGGATTACTAGCCCGACTCCCTCACCGCTCAGCCAACTGACTCCCAACTGACTCCCAACATGGGAGCTTTGCAAATAGACAGTCTTTATGACTGCAGCGGTGCAGTGTAGGTCTTGCTTAATCATGCATTTACATTCATATGGACCACAATAGATGACTAGATAAAAAAAATCCCCATATTTAAACAAAGCTGTACAGTGGTCCATTTATGTCCACACTGCCAGGCAGTGTAACTGTGTAATGTGTGTGTGTAATGTGTGTGTGTGTGTGTGTGTGTAATGTGTGTGTCTCCCATCTGTCCATTGTCTCCCATCCAAGCTCATGTAGTACAGTACTGAGGCCAGCCATCAGGCAGTCCAGTGCCCAGCTGGACACCACAGAGAATCTTAGATCAGATTAACTCTTGTCAGCGGCTCCCTGTTTGGCCTGGCACCAAACAGTCAGGTTGCTTCCTTAGAGAACTACTAGGTTCTTTGTTCTAAGCAGTGTAGTAGTAGTAGTAGTGATAGTATTTACTTCAGCAGTTTGATGTTAGCAGTAATGTGGTTATTCAGATTCCCAGTGCCATTTGTCATCTTTTCAACATAATGTGATGATTCCGAACAAAGCCTTCTTTCTATTTGTTTGGTCTGTTGGAATTTCTGGGATTCCATATGGCCACGCAATTGCGGTTGACATATTTATGCCTATTTATGACATATCTCTCCTCCCTTCATCATTCTCTGGTTCTCGTTCTCTCCCCAGCCTGTGCCATTGCAGGAATATGGAACTGTGTCACCGTCAACCCCTTAAACATCGCCGCGGGCGTGTGGATGGTGTAAGTTAGTTTCCTCACACTTTTCTCTATCACCTAACATTGCTCATCAATAACAATGTCAGGACAGTGGACATGTCGGTGTGTCATCTGTTCAGTGCTCGCTCTGTAACCGTGTGTGTGTGTGTGTCTAGCATGCAGACGTAACAGTGCTGACGTCCTGTCCTCCCGCTCCCAGGTTGAACGCCTGCGTGCTGTTCCTGTGTGAAGTTCCGTTCTGCTGCCAGTTCGTAGAGTTTGCTAACGCAGTGGCGGCGAGGGCAGATAAACTCAGGCCCTGGCAGAAAGCCTTCTTCTACTGCGGGTGAGTGACAACTGAGGACACACCCGGGTCAAACACGAATACACACCGAGGTCAATCATTTCAAACTTTGAATGGCCTTATTTGATCATAGCCTGCCTTGAATATCATAGCTTTCCCTGAATAACTGACAATATGGTTTCCTGTTGTGTCTGTTTACTATTTCCAGTATCATGTAGTAACGCCATTTAATCAAATTCATGTTGACTATCGGCATTATTAAGTCAGTGTTGTTCTTCGTCCATGGTTCATGGCCTTTGGTCTCTGTGTATCCAGAATGGCTTTGTTTCCCGTATGCCTCAAGTTCTCCATCAACACCTTGTTTGGGAACGCCATCGCCTTCGCCACAGGAGTCCTGTATGGCCTTGCTTCTCTGGGGAAAAAGTAAGAAAACCCCCTCCGTCCAGCAGCCTTGTTCTCTAAAGGATTGGATTAGAAATGAACGACTAGAACATGGCTTCAGATACAGTATTTGTGGATGTGGATTACGGATTTTAAATTTGGATTTATTCTCTCTTTCCTCTCTCTCCCTCCTCCCCCATTCAGAGACAATGCTCTAAAACACCGATTTTCACGTTTAATTAATTGGTGAAATGAGATTATTCTAAGATGTGGCAGAAGATTTTAACACCCCTATAACAGCTTTGGTTCATTCTACCATTAACCTGTGTACAAAGTAACCTTCGAAACCAACTTAAATCCGTTAATACCTCCCTAATCCATCCTCTTCTTTTTGCATTCTCTCTCCTTTTACTCTCTCCGTCTGCCCCTCGTTCTCTCTCTTGCTCCCTTGCTGTCCACCCCTCCTCTTACTGCCACCCCTCCCTGTCTTTCCCAGGGGAGACGCTGTGAGCTACGCCAGGCTGCAGCACCAGAAACAGGGGGATGAAGAGAAGATGACGGGAACCATAGATGACGGCCCTCAGTGATGAGTTCATCCGTCCCTCCAGTCCCCTCCCCCCCCCCTCCCCTCCCCCCCCCCATGCCCACTGCCCCTTTTCTGAGTCCTCTTCTTGAGTTTGCACAGAGCATTCCTGTACTCTACAAAAGGACAAAGATGTCATCAATATCTCACTAAAATCCAGCCATGTTGTTTAGCAAGGTATTTAGTTACTGGAAAGACTGCATCTGTAATGTATATTTAAACTCATCTGATGGTTGGTATTCCATATGGATTTGATCTGTTATTTCAATGTTATCGTGTGAAATACTTTCCTTTTTAGATGGGATTTGTGTTGGCATGTTCAGCGAATAGCTGTAGTAGTTGTTTTTTTTTGTTTGTCAGGTAAATAATTTGTTTGCTTTTCTGTTCTTTGTCTACTTGATAACTCTTGATAACCCTTACACAGTATGGCGATCAGAAAGGGATGCATCTGTTTAGCCAATGAGCTTTTTAGTAAATGTTGGTTAGTATTCCATATGAAATGTCAGTTATGCTTTTTATTCAGTCACCCCTTATGACCTTCATGTATGCTATAGATGTGGGGATCAAAAATTCTGGCTAGTAAGAATGTATTATGTTACCCAAAGATGTCAGTTTTTAAAACAGATCTTCAGTTACTTTGTGGTGCTCCGCCACGTCCCATGATGCACCGGTACGTTTTATCGAGTGTCAGTCCTTCGCTCAAAACTGGTTCTGTATGGACTGTTATGGAACCGTGAATTCTTAAAGCTTTCTGTGCATGGTTGAGATGGAAAGCGGATATTCTTACTGTCCCGTGTTCTCTAATCCTTTTTGCCTGACCGCCGACACAACTGTTGGTAAATATTTTGTGTGTTTTTGTGAAGAGGAATGTGAGCTTAACTGCTATGCTGCTTTAGAATCGTAGTTCTTACCTTTATGTCAGTGTTGGGACTTTCCTTATACTTTGACCTAATGCCGACTATGATCGTCCTGTGGTTGACACTACTGACATGGTCAGTCTTGACCAATCATGAAGAGACAGAGGTGACCAGACCGCTAGGTCTTCTAATCACGAACGCATGTAAAGGCTTTTATACAACGATATTGAGGGAATATTTCTTGTCTTTATTCAGGGACTGTGTGTATCTAACCCATAGGATTAAGACCCCCTCCCCAACAATATTTAAACACTAACTTCTATTTCAGGCTCTGATCACAGGGCTATAATGTTTTTTCTTATTTTTCTCCTGGTGCAGTTTGGTTGCTTTTCCCTTTGGAGTGACAGTGAAGCAATGTCTAAGTTACTGTATGTAATACTCAAACACTGACTCGGAGCAAAGTTACCCTGCAGTCTTGCTGTCCATTATCCTCCAAGACTGTTCAGAACCATACAGCCACCTACTAACTGATCTGTTCTCAGGTATTTATTTTAATCTGTGCAGTAAACAGGGTAACCACCAACTAACAGCATTGCAGGATTGAAGCACAATCCACACACTAACCAGCTTTGGTACACACACCAGCAACACACAAAGTACAAAAATATGTAAAACTTTGATGACCTTGTAGTTCCCCTGAAACTCGTCAACCATTGCCTGTTAAACCGAAATATGCTAGTCTTTTTAGGCAGTTGAATTTGACGTCCCTAGTCACGGTACTTTTTCTGCGTGACATGAAATACACAACACCATCCAAGCCTATTTGTGATACTGTGTTGTGTTAACTCTGGTCGAAAGCATAAAACAGCACTTGCAGCACCACAGTGTTACAGAGCCAGCCTTAAAGCATGCCAGTAGTTTGTGTTCTGCTGTAAGGGATGTGTGCATATGCACACGGATGAACCAGAACGACCTTAACCCTGTCAGTTGCTTTTGAATGATGTGATTTACAAAAACAATACAAACAACCCGATATTTGTTTTTGCTTACTTGGTGGCATTGTTTTCTCCCCCATTCTGACAAAATAAAGTATTCTGCTTTTTTTGAAACGTGTCCTGTCTTAAACTGTTTCTTTAATTAATATTGCATGTTAAGCACAAATATTCACTTTTTAATACGTAACATTTTTATTTACAGCTTAAGGCAAATGGTAGGTCCCGTCTTTATGATACTTACTGGAAACACAGGATCCTCTGACTGACAAGTGGGGATTTTAAAAGGGTTTGTTTGACCTTTGAACCCTACGGACACGGATCCCCCAGTAAACTCCCCAGGTCAATGCTCAAACAAACAATGAGGCCCGTTTCCATTCATATCCAGAGACATCAAGTTCATTACGATTTCGATAGCTGGTCTGAGGCTGAAGGTGTGGTCATTGCAAAACACCTCAGTGTAAATTCAGTCACTTTGATTTGCTATTTGGTGCTTTGGGCTTTCGCACTATCTTCCCGATCACATCCTTTTTTTTGTCTTTGATTGCCTTTTCCCATTCTTTTTTCACCATGCTGTATAGTTTCATGGTGGCTTGGGCATCTTGGACCTACACAATGGAAAGACAGGAGGTAGGGAGAGAGAAAAGAGAGGACGACAAAAGGTTGTAAAAGGTCAGAGAGGATGGAGGGGTGAGGGAGGGATTTCCACCAGAACGATAACTTGGACCCTGGCTTTGTGTATAAGTCTCTTACCGAGGAGTGCTCCCCCTGTTGGACCTTCACCTGCAGTACTTCCCGACACAACACTCGGAGCGCCGGACGATTACTCTTCAGAAAACACACAAAAACACGGTGGTCAAAAACCGCTCCTACGGAATCATTACAAGCGCCCCTGTCACAGGTCTTTACAGCACGTGGGCACTGCGAGTGAACATTTTACATTTGGGTTGACTTACTTTAGCAATCGTCTTAAATGGTTTATACTTCTGAGTGTCTCTGATTCTCTTCTTGGGATGGGTCAAGAATAAAATCTGTAAAGGAATGACCGGAGTGAGTGATTGACATGCTGAAAATGTCATTTTTGGTGGCACTGCCGGATGATTCAACGGTTCTATTGGGCGTACCTTGAGGTCGTTGTGTATTGCGTGGCCCACTAGTATTCTCCCGTCCAGGATCTCAGCCACCTCTCGCTGCACAGTCTTCACATTCTCACCTGCAGGAGGGCACAGACATCATCAGAGCTAATGAGCACCCCGCTCTTCCCAGTGCCTTCAGAGAACAAGCTACTACGACAGGATGCGAGTGTTCTTTGCATCATTATGCCACTGAACATGCCACTGACCATGACATGCTTAAAACGACAAAATAAAAAAAGGTCCCACATCTTTGGGGGGGGGGGGGGGTGCTAAATCTCACCGTTTTTTATGTCGTTCGGCCGGATGCCGCTGAATTCGGTGCGGTAGTCTGTCACTCTCTCCGTGGGCTTGACGTATTTATCGTAGATGCACTTTCCGTGCTTGTTGACAAGGGAGACGCGTGCCACAATGCTGTCCTTCCCATCCGGGCCCACACCCACCATCTCACAGTCCATGGCCACCACGTTGGTCATCCTGACAGAAGGGATGCATCACATTCAATCAACACACACCCCTTCTTTCAACGGGGAGCTACTAGCTTTCTTGAAAGGTTGCCAGGTTTCATTATGCGGCGGTGGCAGTAGTGGGGGAAAAACAATGTGTGGTGGCGCCATTATCCGCAAATAAGACATTCGCTTCATAACCTCTGACTGATTGGAAAAGAACATTGCATGCGTCTGTTTTGGTCTTAAACTCTATGTACATATTTTCTGAGTCCTGGATCTTCTAGCCTATATCTCACCCGTCGAACGCCCTGTACTTCACCAGGACATCCTCGGTGTCCTGGGGGTTGGCCTTCAGAGTGCCCATCCTCCTCCTCATGATGTCGGCTGCCTCCGCCCCCACCGTGGCTTCCACGTCGTCGGGGTCCACGTCGTCAAACCAGAGGTCTGGTCTGGAGGGGAGCAGAGAGCAGGTGGGACATGTCATGCGCTATTTGTATATTGCTAATTGTTTATAACACGAGAGGGATACAATGATGTCAGCTGGGCATCTACAAGGACGTATGGTCAACATACTCTTTTGATGTGTTCTCGGCGACTTCAATTTTTTTCTTCTTATTTGCTGCCTGTTCACTGCTGCCTGCTGATTTGGCGCTGTCCCGTTTCCTCTTCTGGGCTTTGGGCTGCCTCACCTCTGACGGAGCAGGGCCTTCCCCTGATCCGTTTACCTTAGAGCTACCTGGAGCAGTCAGCTCCTTCCCTGCTTTAGACAGTGATGGTTTACTACTGCGCGTGTCTTTTGATGGCTTTTTTGGGACTTCCGCCTGTTTCGAAATGTCTTTGACAGGCTTTATTTGAGGGGTATTTTTCTTGGAGTCCTGCTGTAGTTTACCCTTCTTTGATGGTGGGTCAGTCGTTAGAACCTATAAATACAATCACCAATAAATGTGACGTGAATAAATGTCATAACGATACCCATTACTATAGATATTATTTTTCTTAAATAGTAGGTAAATGTCAATGAGTTACTTACTTTTAGTAACGTTTTCCAATTGGCTGAAAAGTGTTGGGCATCTTTTGGGGGGACCC
Source organism: Osmerus mordax (assembly GCF_038355195.1). NCBI lineage: Eukaryota > Metazoa > Chordata > Actinopteri > Osmeriformes > Osmeridae > Osmerus > Osmerus mordax. The sequence continues at coordinate 4,422,491 of NC_090063.1, read as the reverse complement.
AGGGGTTGGGATCCTTCACCTTTGATACTGGTTCCTTTGGACCATGTTTCCACGCTATCTTTTTCTTAACTGGTTTCTTTGTCACTTGATCTGAAGTAGACTTCTGTGTTTTCGCAGTGGCAACTGAGCCCGACTTATTTGTCTTATCCTTAGATTTCATATCGAAACACGGCTAGCTAACCAGCAAGTAAACTGTACGTGCCTATGCGTTAACTTGCTAAATGTGTTTACGATCGCTAGCAAACTATACTTTAACAAGTTATAAACATCTGTTAAAAATATATTACTTACACTCAAAAACAGGCGTAAAACGACCTATTCATGTTTACCTAATAAAATGTGAATCACTCACACGTTTCATTTCCAGAAACCATGCTTCATCTTCTTCTGTTGAGTTTATTGGCAGATTGCAGCCGACGTTTATGAAGTGCATCATCGCCACCTACTGTTCAGGAGTTCCGTTGGCACAACGGAACAACGTGAGCTGTTTGTTTTCGCCTCCACAAGTTGCTGAGAGTCAGGTGGCTGAGCGGTTAGGGAGTCGGGCTAGTAATCCGGGCTAGTAATCCAAAGGTTGCCAGTTCGATTCCCGGTCATGCCAACTGACGTTGTGTCCTTGGGCAAGGCACTTCACCCTACTTGCCTCGGGGGAATGTCCCTGTACTTACTGTAAGTCGCTCTGGATAAGAGCGTCTGCTAAATGACTAAAAATGTAAATGTAAAATGCTGAGATTTTGTTTTACACTACAAAAATGACACAAGTGAATCGCGGACACATGTACAAATAAAGTTCACGTATGAAAACATATGCATACACATTTGAATCATTTGAAACATCATCAAGACAATAAACAGCGTGTCTTAGTTCAATGAGTAGGCTTAGAGGCGATCGCATAGCTACATTAAGGCAAAGACATTGAGACTGAATAATTTACATTTTTGCATCGACGGACTTTAGAGTGGACGTGGTTAGATGACTGAGGAAGATACTATGGCAGATACCGACTTCTGACGCTAGAAGGGAGTGTTGGCTTATTTATGCAATGTGTTTTTCCCTATGATTAACCCATTTGAAGTAAGAAACGTAATAATTAAACCTTTAGAATATTTTCAGGATAACGTTGTGAAATGTATCAGTATCATAATAACAAACCAAAGAACACGTAGAGACAAATGTATATACCATTTGTTCTGCCTAGTCAGTACAATCATAATAAACATATCATGGTGATTACTTAGGACAAGCACCTGTTTGATGATTCAGATTACAGTGAAGGTTGATTGATAAAGTTGATAATGTCGATGATAATATAGCGATTATTACACAGTTATTTACTAAAATGCTCAACTTTGGAATAGCTGTGTGATTGAGTTGACAGAATTTTTTTTTCCTCAATGTTAAGTGGTCTACCAGCATTTAATTGCATTTGTACATTTTCAGAGTAAACCTTATTCTATAGTCACTGCCAATTATAGCCTCATCGTTGAGTGCGTTGCCTGTTGTGGTGTGCGCGCGTATGCAGCTGTCATTTGGCGGAAAAGCGGGTGCTCGCGAGCTGCATAGGGTACACTCCGTTTGAAGATTATGCTGCGGCTCCTGGCCATTTTGTAGAACACAGAATGAGAAGGTAAAAACTCTCACTTTCGCACAAGGAGGAAAGGACATATTCAGAGAGAGCTCACAAAGATAAGGTGGACCTCGTAGGAAGAAAAATCCCAACAGAAGATACAGTGGTTTGGCATCAAAACACCACCTCTGAATCGTGGATTATTACAAGTAGATCGAATTGGAACCATGAGCTGGGGGTCAGAGCTATGGGTAAGTGACACATCTAAGGTATTGCAATTTTTGCGTAATCTCTAATATACCATCCCAAACCTATTTCTGATTTATATCCTCTCGGTATCAGATCCTGATAGGGGCTGGCCAATACGCGAATGTTTGCTGGTGTCATAATGTGGTCAATATGACCAGTTCACACGGAGCAGACAGTCTGATGGACATTTATCTCCACATTACTTTGTTATTACACGATCTTAGCTAAACTGATTTAGGCAGAAAACTGCAACATCTTACTATACAGGCTGCACCTCACATCAGCATGCTCATCTGAGCGCACACCCCCGTATGCTGTCCTTACTGTTTGTTTGTCATTCTGTAAACTGTTCATTGAAACAAAAGGAAGAACAGGCTAGATTCAACACAACAAAACGTACTGCGAGAAAAACAAAAAATAAATAAATAATACATAGGCTACAGATATGCAGATGAAGCACGTTTCCTATATAGGCTACGTTTAGTGTCGATAATATTTCGATAATAACCCAAACAGGCTAAGCGAAGACACACTGATTATTTGATATGCTGTGTTGAATTTAATGATTTGATTTTCTCAGATTCCGACGGTTGTGGCATGATTTTGACAGGATGTGATTGTGAGATGACAGTTGTTCCTGAGCAGGAAGTGGCACAGCATCAGGCCTGTGTAGATACGGAGAAAAGACACAGTTCAGTTGTCAATAGCTGATTGCAACAAGGTTGACACAGCATTACCATCTTGACCAATGCTCTCTGCTAGCCAACCCACAGAAATATCTAGCATTCAGCTTCCAGTAAGATGCAATTACAGTAATAGCTTGCGTAAGTGCTATATAGATGGACATGAATACTTCAGTAAACCTGTATGGTGCCTAGCTTGACCATTTAGACTAGATGGAGGAGATGAAGGAGGAGTCCATGCAACACAGAACATTCCAGAGCTGTGATGCCACAGCTCATCCTCCCACTCGAGTGCCCTGGTACCAAATTTTGAGCTGTGCAGTGGAACCAGCAGACACGTGCTCAACCCAGGGCACCAGGGTAGGCTATCTCGGTTTCCACTCAGCTCTCTCATTTGTCGATGCCAATATCTTTCCTAATGCCATGCCAGGAACTGCCCTTTTATGAAAACCTTGCCTTCAACACTGTAGCAGTGCAGTGAATGTCCTCATGGGCCACAGTGTGAAACGGGGAAGTCACCAGCAATCAAAGCAGGAGAACTTGGAGAAGCTTGAATCGTGGATTCCTGTCTTCTTACTAACCTTAGACCCCTCCTCCCCCCCCCCCCCCCCCCCTGTGCATTCTAAACTCTGGCATGGGAAAATGGAAGATTACAGGACTGGTGCGGCTAGTTTTACGGTGCGCTGATAAGCAGCCGCAGCGGCTGGTATTCCTTTTGTCTCCCTTTTGTTAGCATACAGTTCATCTTGTTGTTGATGTCATGTTGTTATTACTGTTATTAGAAAATGTGGGCCGGCTGCACACAACCATACTGAATCTGTCATCCATACACAAATGACCCGGTATAGGCAGAGGGTGATCCCGTCGCATCCTGCCTGTCAAGATGCACGTCATGTTTGTAATGACCATGGGAAATGAGGGGTTGTGTGTCTGTGTGTGTTGTGTGGGTGTCTGTGCGTGTGTGTGTTGTGTGTGTGTCTGTGCATGTGTGTTGTGTGTGCGTGCGTGTGTGTTGTGTGTGCGTGTGTGTTGTGTGTGTGTCTGTGCGTTGTGGGGTCTGTCTGCTGGGGCTCTCGGTGTACCACAGTTGAGGCCTGTTTCAGCAGACGGGAAGCGCAGCAGCCCTCGTGGTCTGGAGATGGTTAAATTGGGGACGTGTTTCTCTTGAGGAGGGAGAGGAGAGAGAGAGGGGGGGGTAGACAGAGTGCGTGAGGGGCAGGGAGTGGGGCTTGGCCTCTCCAGAATTCTCCAATCATTTTCCCGGTTGAAAGTTCAAAAGGACCTCTGTCAGAACGTCCGAGGCTCACTGAGGTTTTCCCATTCGATCTCTCTTGTGAACCGCTTGACCAAGACTCACTGCTGTTCAGGTACTGGCCGTAGGCCCAACAGCCGGCTGCCCAGACTGTTTCAAAAGCTTTCATGTAGGCCGGCCCTCTGAAAAAGCATGTGCTAGGGTTTGAACAGAGACGTGAGGTTTTTCAACCCCCCCAAAAAAAGAATAGGGGTGGATTGCATCCAGATGCCCAGCTCTGTTCTCTGAGAACAGAATGATTACCAGACACTTGTTACTGTGATCTGGGTCATTACAGTGCAGGCTTATTGCCAAACTCAACGGAATACAGGTGTGTCAGTATGATGTGGCTGACTGACTGACTGGCTCATTGGTGCAGGAAGGCAGCTTGTGTGCACCTCTTGTCCCTTGTTGTCGTGCTAAACCCCAGTTTAAGACGAGATCAAACGGAATCCAAAATACATTTCTCTTGGTTTGGCACCTGTGTGCTTAATCAGTAGAACAACAGTAAGCGTGGCCAACTGGACAATGTCCTAAATCACCTGCTGTGTTCCACATGTGGCCTAATTACCCAGAGACGATGACTGGCAATATTTCCTCCTGTTTGATGGAGAACGAACGCGTAACATGCATAAATAAGCCTGCGGATAATTGTGTTGTTGCGTACAGATAATGAGCGTATCGATGGCGATCAGAGTTTGACTATTGGACTTGAATACTCCCGGAAAACCAAATATGAGGTCGACATTACAACGTGTCAAAGAGGATTTATCAAGCTCAGTTTGTGGGGGTTTTTAAGCAGCAGGAAGGAAGTGATATTTCAGGAAGTGGGGTTAACGTCACACTCCAAATATGTTTTTGCCACTTTAGAACATCTTTGCAGGTTATAATTTAAGAAAATGGAGAAAAGCTAAAACGACAAAAAGGAAGAGATGTTAACCAAAAGCTTTTGCAGCATTGTTTCAGTTTATTCTCCTTTCTTTGTCTTAATCTCTCCTCATAGCTGTGCTCGTTCTCTCCCCTCTCTGGTTCCTTCTACCGATGCTGTCAAGTATTTTAGATTCATAGAGACCAGCATGGCAAGGACAGATCTCGTCAGATCTCGGAAGCTAAGCAGGGTTGGGCCTGGTTCGTAGTTGGATGGGAGACCGACTGCCTGTGGATTCCAGGTGGTGTATGGTATGCTCTTTTGCTCACTCACTTAGAAACAGAATTCTTGCAATATGCACAAGTAGTCCTTCATGAAAGGGTCTGGAAGCTGTTTTCATTTTGCAGAGAGAGAGAGAGAGAGAGAGAGAGAGAGAGAGAGAGAGAGAGAGAGAGAGAGAGACCACCTTGGATTGTCAAATACCAAATCTGGATATGAATAGACCAGATAAAGGACTTTTCACACTACTCTGGTTCACACTATTTTTGGAGTTTGTATTGCTGTGATCCGAGGTTCCCTGCCCAGCAGACGAGCGACTCTAGTGAGGAGCATGTGTGAATGACTCACAGTTTGAAGTAACCTCCCATGGGCTGAGGGAAATGATGCCTTAAGAGTTTATTGCATTCCATGGGTGCAATATCATACTCAGACGAGGCTACCTGAACTACTGCAACTATTTTCATGGTGATGTCATCGACAGTACTGTTAGCTCATCCACTGTAGACCCAAGAAGTGTCTGTTGGACCTAGGTCTAGTGCTTTCCTGGGTTTTTGATTGTTAGGACCAGGATTGGAAATCTGTTGACCCACAAACAGTCTTTTGTATTCGATCCAGTCGAGTGGAGAGTATCATTGATCAGTGGTGAAAATCTGTTCAACCTACCCTATAGCCTTGTCCCGTATTTTATACAAATCTTTGACTTCAGAACACTATAGTCACACATCCTGGACGATAAGCAATGACATCGGCGACACATCACAGCTCTCTTCCTGCTCTTGGTAACGTGGGGGAGGGGGGAGTTCTGATCATGTGTTGAGTGAATGAGTCCACCGCCAATGTTAGTAGGCCAAATTGTTCCGGAATCGGGATCGTTCTCTGTCCTGTCGTGGCCGTTTGTCCAGTGGAAGCTGTGTTCTTCTTGCAGACCAGCAGGGGGGTAAACAGGCACCAGCCAGGGGCTCTCTCTGTGCCCCTTGTGGAAAGTCTCTCTGGCTGAATTTCATCAGCCTCAAAACAATTGTTCTTTCTTTTTTTTTTTATAAGTAATATGTGCAGTCTAATCACAGCCAGTGCCCCTCTCTCCTTCTCTTCTAAGCTTGAAGCCCCCCCCCTTCTCCAATGCTAAAGCTGTGTGCACAAGTTTACGCTGCCATTGAAGTACGAAGTCAAGTGTGTCAAAACATGTGATTGTTTCTCAGTGGGACAGGGGTCAGAAAAAAAAAGAAAAGGAAAGCTGCAAGCCACAATGGCGGATTCCTCCTCAAAATGGCTAAATATAGTCTAACTAACATATTAGAGGGTTAAACTTAATTGCCTACAAAGGACCCACAAAAACACCCATCCAAATTCTAAATCTCTGCCACTATTCTTTAGATTCCAGATGCTACGCTCTAGCAAAATGAGCCACAGGCACCTTCATTTTTGGAAAGTTGGTTTGCGTGAGTGCACTCAGTGACTAATATAACGTGAATGGGAATACTCTGCCAATGCAGTCTTACAATATTGAACAAACTACAACTTTAAAAAAACATAATGCAAGAAATCCAAAATGCTGACTAAATCTACGAAACACAATAGTTCTGGAGCTTTTTGTGTAGTCGTTACCTCAGAGTGAAACATTAGCTACAGTTATGACTAGAGCTATACAGCACAGGTAGCTAAGTGTACCTGTCTTGCTTTGCAGAGGGTCTTCCAGTGTCGCTAAACAGATAATCAGAGTGACATGAGATAAATAAATACTACAGATGAATCATTGCTACGTTTGACAACCGGAGGATTGACCAGAAGACCTGAAACCGATATTTCTATCAAAATCCCCAAACATTTCTTGTCCAGGTATAACATTAAATGAATGACTAGTGTCCAGAAGGATGACATTTTGTCCAGATATAGTATCAAATGAATGGCCAGTGTCCAGAAGACTCATTTAAAAGTACAGAGACACTGGACTCTAACACAATGGAAACACTTCAAACAGAATACACATCAGCGTCAGAACGATGCGGTTCAGTGAGAAGCCGGGCAGCTTAAAAATACACCACTGTGTCTGCAAGGTGGGCTTCTTACAGCTCATGACCCAACAGTCAAGGTTCTTGCTCATGTTCTTCCCAACAAAGAAGCATGAACTCGTCCTTTCGACAAAGCCGGGAAACAATAGTCGCACAATCCGATTCAGTGTGTAACATGAACTTTATAAAATCCCTTACCTGAAAGAGGAATTAGATCTAAGAGGCTGTTCTCTGTTAGAACACCTCACTGTGTTTCATTTCCTTCCGGGCAGGAGTGAGGTTAACAGTCTCATGAGCAGAATGGGCAATTCTTTTTTTCACCCTCACACACACGCACAGACATTTGAAAAAAAGAGCAAGACACATAGTGTAGTACAGTATCCTGTTTCCAGGTTTTACAGTCGCGCGCTACACATGGACCTGGGCAAGAGCGAGACGCTGCTCAAAGAGCAGCAGTTGAAGGTGAGTGGCTTCGAACAAACCTTCTAATGGGAGAACCGTTTCTGTTCGGACAGTGTTTCAGTCGTTTTGACCAACATTAGGTGCAGCTCAGCTATTGTCTTATCGCCATACAGGATGTCAAAGTATGTGCACCTCCAGAAAACTGTTAAGGCTTCATAGGGCACTTCAGCCATGCTTTGTTTTTGCACACATTGTTTTGGCAGGCAGGGCCCTAAATATCTTGACTATCAGGCAGACCGGGGGACAACAGAGGCCAGGAATGCTGTGACCGGTCTAGTCCTTTAATTGTATCCACATGCTTGTCTCTTGGCCCCGTCACCCCCCTAATGTAATTGAGATGGGGAAAGTGGTTTGTAGGGAGGCCTTTTAAAAGTAACATGAGTTGCTTTCTCGCATGCTGTTTAGTAGGGCTCCAGGCAAGGCAGCCACAGATGAGTTCAACCTGAACCTCATGGGTTTGTTTGTTTCAGTGGCACTCGGCAATCGAGCGATTGCGACGCTAGTCGGGGTCTCCCCGGTCTGAGCTGGAAATGGCCAGGGGTTCAGACAGCTTTCCTCCCCTGGTTTCCTGAGCGGTTCCCCCGCTCCACACCCTTCCCACTCCAGCCCCTTGTGGGCCCCAGGGTCCCTCTCCTGGGAGTCCCCTGCTCTTCACTTGACACACGGGGCCACTTCCAGGGCCTGAAACACGAGCGGGATTATTTCCTCTTGTGTGCGTGTGACTGCGTGCCTGAGTTGGGAGGCTGGGGACGCCGGCTCGCACCCTGTTTGGGAGTGGGGTCGCTCCCCGACCTCAGTCTTCGTCACCCACCTGCTTGCGGCAGTTAATGTCCCCCTCCTCAACCCCCCCACGTCTCTTGGAGGGTATCGCCGTGATGAATGGGCTCACTTCTGATCTGAGCGTTCCACATTGCTCAACAGGGAGCAGGGAGAAAGGAGAGAGCAGAAGAAGAGAGATGAGCGATGCCTTGGAATCAAAGGAATATAGGCTAATGTCGACGTGGGATTCAAATGCAGAGCGAAAGCAGGATATTAAAAAGAATGGCCTTTAATTGCAAGGAGCCTGAACGAGATGTTTTAACACAGCCTACATTTTTCCTGTTTCCTGTATTTGCATACGACTACAAAGTCATGTCTCTGCAGTCCTGGACTTCTGCTTTTAAAATAATATGGGCTTTCACTGAGTTAGTCTTGTTCTTTCACCATGGGGTGCGTCGGAAATGATTTACTATGTGCTACTGTTAATCACAGTCAATAGATCAGCTATTACCTCATCCTCTGTTCATATATTCTGTCTTATTAAGCAGTCTTATAAATGTGTTCCCTACTGTGTTCTGATGACAGTCACAGTTTTATGATGTAGTATCCTCTTTACTATAATAACAAACACCTATTGGTTGTATGTTCTCTTTCTTTTTCTCTATTCACTATAAACATCGTCCTCTGACTTCGAGAGACTTGACTAGTACCGGTGCTCTGAACGGGGTCATTTTGACGTTGAGGTGTTTGTTAAACTCTCTCTCCAATCTGCAGATTGATAACACTATGAAACCCAGTAGTCAACTGAAAGTAGTCACTGCGTTAGTGAAGACACGGCCAGAGCTGAGGGGATGAGGGGAACTGGACTTTCGCAACTCATTAAGCAGCTCGCAGAGGAAAAAGCTCTTCTCACGTCAAGACATCTATGATACAACAGGATCTTATTCCAACGGATGCCGACCGCTCTTTCTCCCATCTGTTTATAGTCTCTTAGCTATTAGGCTACCCATGAGCTACTGGACCAGCACCTACATGGGCCCTAAAGACCTCTTGCCCTCGGCCTGCTCCTGGTGACAGAAGGGCTTTTAGGGACAAACAACTGTACCAGTCTCTCTAATCATGAGGAGATGGTCTTTCAGTCGACCTGTTTCTGCAGGTGTCTCGTCATCACTCTTGTGATTCAACCTGGTAGTCTAGCGGGTCACGTGACTGAATCCACCTCACCTGGGCCTCATGTATAAAGGATTGCGCAGCTTTCATACCAGAAGATGGCGTACGACCAAAACTCAAAAAGTACCTACGCACAGAAATATTCCCATGTATAAAACCGGTCGTACGCCAGGTCCTGCGCACCTTTCCTTTATAAATCACAATCAACGGGAGATTGACCGCACGTGAACGAGCCACTGACCCACACGTCAAGTAAATCTTTATACATCACAAAGTGTGCGTGCGCAACGTTTATACATGAGGCCCCTGGACTCTACCAGTGCCCCTAATCTCTAGTTGCTCCAGCCTATTGGGGTTGTGGAACTGCTCTACAACATATACTTCATCTTAATGACTGTCATTTGTCAAGTGGTACCGATTCCCTTGATATAAGACAAAAAACAGGCATTGCTCTGTTCTTAGTGTTGAATGCGCCCCGCACACTACATGACTGTGTAGGGCCTCAGTAAAGTATAGCCATCGAGTTCTGCCAGGAGTCCCCTCGGGTGTACTAACAAAATACATACAATTGCTGTACCGTGAGTCCCTTTGGTGAATGCTCAAGGTCTTTTGAAGAATCCAAGTACCCATCATGGTCCATGGTGTGGGCCTACATGTGTATTAATAACCTGCATATCTTTTAAGTCAAGTGGGTGTTTCGAAAGAGTGCATCAGCAGAGACCTATGTAGCCGTCTCTATCGATGAAGGATCGAAATAGTTCTTGTTACTGAAATAATGTAGAAAACCACCCACAGATTGAAATTACATAAAACCATGGTCGAGTTTTGCCGAAAACGCCCACAACTGTGTACAAATGGAAGTCAAGGGAGTGAGAAAACCACAGTACCAAAGTGTCTCTAAAGTGCCCCTGCTGTCTGGCAGTTATCTACATTCAAACGGGTTTGCTTAGCAACCTCAAGTAATGAAGAATACATATTTATTTGTGATCAAACTTAAACTCCTCTCAGAACACCAAAAAATATACCTGCTCACTTGGGGGGTTAGATGGAGACCAAAACTGGAGACAAAGACAGAAACAGTTGAAAGTGAATACATCTATTGACTTGTTCCTACAAGGTAAGTCAACTGTTTGGGTACAATCCCAGAAGTTTAGTTCATGTTCTGACTCATCAGACCACAAAATGTCCCTCTCCCTGTCTCAGTCAGTCAGGTAGGCTTGGTGGTGGCGTATATCTTCCGCAAAGGTGTTTTGAGGGATGGAAAGCAGGCAGCAGGGAGAAAAGAGAGAGAAGACTAGACCTAAAGAGTCCGGATCATTCCGTAGTGTCCTTCAGCATAATCTTTCTCTCAGTTGTGGAGCCTCGGGTGGGATCCATTGTAAGTGGAGAAGGTTGCTAGGTGCAATGTATATTGAGTGCAGCCATCATGGATAATCACCCATGACTTGATGCTATTGATTTACCTCCCCCCTCTACAGAGACAAAGAGAATGGCTGGCTCTTGATTGCACCAGTCCGCTCCATTGGGAGCCATGTCTTAGATGTAGAGTGACGCCTCAAGGGTTCAACCTAGTACTTCCAATGACGTCTACTTCATGTCTTCATGGCATATGGCTGCAGGTCTTTTAACAGTACCAATACAGCATATAATGCAGGTTGGCAGGGGAGGACGTAGACTACAAGTAGACTAGCTATGCAAGCTCAGACTTCCTTCCCTTCATAAGCAACCTTGTGTAAGCCTATATTTCATCATGAGGAACTGTGGTCGGCTCTTATCTCGATCATCTTCCTCATCTTCTTTCAAGTCGTCACATATCTGGGCTTTAAACTGCTGCCTTAAAAGAGATACCACTATCACTGTCCGCAGAAGGTAATTGCTGCTGACGTTTGTGTGAATGTTTACTTTTTTCGGGGAGGGGGGGGGAATGAGGGCCTGTGATTGGTCTCCTGGGAGAGGTTCTGTTGTTTATCTTCTGCCGGTTGTGTGGAGAGACGCCACAGGCGTTGAGCTATGGAGGAAATGTATCTTACAGGCAGGAAGTTGTTGCGATGGCTGATAGTTATGCTCAGTTTACAAAGAACTCTCTCGCCCTCAAGATGTGTTTGAGAAACCGTGCTGGGAAGCATGATAGCATAAACAGTGACATTTTCTGGTATATTCCATCAGCCCACCCAGCTTCTTTGCTCACCGGTGATAAAGAGTCAACAAGTAGACGAATTGTCCACAAAATACTGACAAACGTTCCGAAATGAGCTGTTGGGTGGCTAAATGTTTAGCCCCTCATTCCTCCCTCCCCTCTTACTCTGCGGTGCACGATTTGTTCCAGTTCTCTTTCTCTCACCCCTTCTTTAGCACCTCTCTGGCTCTTGAGCTTAGCGCTTTCAGCGCTCTCTCTTCTCATCTCTAGTTCTGCTTCCAAAGTGGATCTAATCCACCCACAAACTAAAGAGCTTCCGTTCAGCACAGGGGGTCCAGCCCCTGCTCTCCAGGGAGTTCACAAGGAGGCGCTAATAGCGTTTATTAGAAATTCGACTCGAAAGATTTAACCGAATTGATTAGCTTGAAAAAATAAATACAAATCGAGTTATGCTAAGTCATGCTAAATCCAGGCCTCGCCAGGGAAAAAGCCATCAGTCTTTGATCTCACAACTTCATACATCCTAATGATGGAGCCTGTCTGTCCATGCCAACCTCCATTTTCCTCAAGCTAACCCCTGCAAGGGTATTTCACCCCCCACCATAGCGCTACAGGGATGATGGATCTGTGAAATGCCAAGAGGTTGGAGGGCTGCCCTGACAGGACTGCGCCTTGGGGAACTTCTGGCACATATTCCTGGACTCATTCACAGTCATCCACATGACTAGACCTGCTTATTAAGATGATGAAGGCTAAATAGAGTCAATAAAAGTGGCTTATGATGGCTGTTAATGTTTTTTTCTTCTAAATGTCTAATTTCAACAAATAGGAGAAGATTATCCCCCTATTTCTGCACGTGCTGTGTCTCAAACCACATCAGGACAGGCTGGGTTGACTACCAAAGCGTCCACAGAACTTGCCGGATTGGCTGGCGGGGGAAGACACGACCGTATACAACACATCTCTGTCTGCGCCTTGCCATTTCCTTGAATACCTTCCACATTTCCTTTGAAGCTCCTCTAAACAGCGAATGGCCAGAAATGCTCCAGATGGCATGAACCCCACTCTGTTAGCAAAGAAGAGAGAATGAATGGATGGAGCCACAAAAGGCTTGAGGGGTTGTTTTCTGCCGTTGTCACGGTGTAAATCAGCTTACAGACCGATTTACTGCCAGCAGAATCAGACCAACTGTGAGGCTTCGAACCGTAAAATGGATGCTCCTATTTCCGATGCTACACACAAATGGTTTACCAAGATGTCGTACGTTAGCTGTGGTGAGAAACTCACTTCGCTATCTGTTTTATGTGCGCCTCAAATGAGAGAAGTGAGGCTTCTCTACACACAGCCAGATCCATTTGCACTACAACTATTTTCTCCACTGCTGAAGAGAAGATTTTTTTAATCCGTGTTTATGTCTACAGAGTTTCGGTATGCACCATAGGGCCTGAATCTAATGTCAAGCTTTTGCCCTTGACACATTCCTTTGACACACTCACTATGCTGTGGTGTTCAGGGACACAACATTCACCTGAAAATTGATGTGCCAAAGGTGAGGTGTCACAAGTAAACAAGGTTGCCACACACTTATGTTTGCTTGAAAAGAGAGAGACTGGCTAAACTTCAGGCTATCTGAGGCCCTAAAATAGACCTGGAGGACATGGAGGGACACTGCAGGCATGTCGCGGGACGAATTCCTGCAGGGGCGTGATTTGACCACGGGCCACATGGCGATGGATATCAGCTAGGCCGTGTTCCTGTGAGATTGGGACCGTGCCATTGTAAAATTAGAAGCCCCTCGACATGACCCTATACTCTAAGAGAAGGCAAAGGCCCCCAGGCCCTTTAAAGTTCAAACCAGAGCAAAATGACATCCTGCATTGAGACTAGACACACAGAGTGGTGTTGAACTTGTTTTGTTCAAAACATTCCTATTCAGGGCCACTGTAAACAATGATTGTTATTATGTGAAGTGTACTTAATGATACTGTATGTGGCTGCCATTTGCTGGCGTGTTTGTTTCCCGAAGCAACACGGAGAGCGACAACAAATAGTTCTCAATTTAGAAACATACCGGCCAGTGTTGGCACACGCAGAGCAGCACTAGAAGGGCTTCACCTGTGTCTGACATCCACCCGGTCCCATTTTAACCAGCTGTCGGAGAACAAGCCGAGTGTTAGGTAGATGAAATGTATACACGGAAGACGTCACCGCAGCACATAGCCGGAACGCTCCGAGCGTCCCGTCCCCCCCCGTCCCCCCCCCAGCGCATCGCAGTGTCTGAACAGGATTCAGATGCGCCTGCAGACAGCTGGGGCCTCCGGGGCAGGGAAGCTGCAGTGACACGACGTTCGGTTGTTAACCGATCGCCTTCGCCTGTGAAACACCACTGTGCCCAGCGTGAGTGCTAGGAGGCGGGGCCGAACACGAGACACCAAGCCGTCGCTACCAGCTGGCCTGCTTGGCTCGTAAAGTCGATGGATGTGCCCCATTTCGATGGGACATGGAGATTGGATGAGAGGACTGTGTCTCGCTCACTTACTGTAAGCCCCTAACTGCTGGCTGGGGGTGGGGGGGGGGGGGGGTGGTATTGCAGCTGGGTAGATGTGGAGATATCGGTATCACCCACTCACTCAATGCCCACTCACTCAATGCTGTTAAACGATGGCAGATGGGACAGTAAACAGGGCTGCCTATTGGACGAGCTGGCCATGCTCCAGCTCTTCTAGGCCCTCCTTCTTCAGCAGGGAGACATCAGAGAATGCCGGCCTTGCCTAGAAACAGATCCCACGAAGAAGTCTAGTTTTCCCCTCTGCACCCTATCGTTCACACGTTTTCCCCTTGACTCTCATTGAGTAAACCGTTTGAACTTGTACACATGCTATTTTCTCGGTTTGCCTTAATCCAGACTCTTGATTACATAAGGTATAAGACTCTATAGATCGATAATCTCCCCAAAAGGACAAAGTTGGGAAAAACAGCCGCTTAGGAACAATGGCTGACCTGTGAAGGCTGGCCTAGTGGAGTAATCATTATGCGGCACTGAGGTGGTTTATTGGGTGGTCAAGGGTTGGGGGCGGCTGTCTTAATCAGATTAAAGACAACGTCAAACAGTGTTTCGATTTACTCTGGGTAATCTCAGAGCTCTGGGCTACAGGGTAGGGCTCATGAAGTGGTCCACTCCTCTGAAAACCCCCTCGGCAGTTCTCTGTTCAACCCTCAGGTTCTGTCTGGGGTTGTTGCGTTTACTTTATTTCATCCTACTAACAGTTGTCCAATTGGGACCCAGTCCAACCCGCTCTGGGGTCTCATAATTCGGCGGACGCGGAACGCTTTTGGACCGTACTCCTTTACTTCTACTGTCGGTTCTTCGCGTCTAACGGATTAACATCCTCCGCGAGGCTCCGTTCAGTTTTCCGAGGCGACCGCGTGCCGTGTGACTGCCGTGAACATGCTGCGGCGGCGGAGCGAGTTTTTTGTCTTCCTGGACAGCGTGTGCACGCTCAAACCGGAGCTGGAGGCGACGGAGGAGCCGCCTCCGCTCACCCCCTTCGAGGAGTACCTGCAGACCCTGCTGCAGATGAAGATGACCAGCACTGTAAGTCAACCAAGCAGGGATCTGCCCTCAGGCTTAGCCCAGGGAACGGACATGTAGACTGACCACTAGATAGTGTCTTCATGGTGCCGTGCAAATGGTTGGATCATATACTTAAATATTTTGTGAAGACCCATAGCATTGTCCCGTTCTGTGGCCCTTCTGTGGATGGTTGAATATATTTTTTCACGTTGATGGCGTTGATGATGCTAAAACAGGAATTAACAGCATTGTCTTCTTCAGTTTATTTAAAAAGGTGTCGACCACTCTTCCAGTCACTATGACTCAAGTCTCCGATTGAGTAATTTCCTGTTTCTCAACCACCAAGAAAGAGAGGGAGGGACCAGCACAGTTGATGGACGGACTCAATACTGACCAACATTAGTGTGTGTTAGTCTCTCTCTCTCTCTCTCTCTCTCTCTCTCTCTCTCTCTCTCTCTCTCTCTCTCTCTCTCTCACTCACTCACACACACACATACTGCACAGTGTGGGTAAATCGCACACACCTGCCACACATGCACAAAGAGAGGGACTGTTTTATGGACATAGTTGTTCACACACACGTGTCCACACACAAACACGCTCTCACATTCCTGACAAGCCGCGTTGATGTATCTATAAATATGTGCATGGCATGCAAACAAGAACTGACACACTTGTTTCCCTCACAGCCGTGGCCGTGCAAAAATCTCTCTCTCTCTCTCTCTCTCTCTCTCTCTCTCTCTCTCTCTCTCTCTCTCTCTCTCTCTCTCTCTCTCTCTCTCTCTCTCTCTCTCTCTCTCTCTCTCTCTCTCTCTCTCTCTGTGTTTTAAATATCTTCAAAAAAAATCAACAGGTTTACACCAAAGAAGCCATATTCATACAGCTGAAGCCTACATTTCTCGAGAGGCTAGGAAGTTCTTTCCACATAAGTAAACACAGCTACCCCATGTCTTTCCTAAATGTCCCATAAAGGCAGTAGGAGGAGAGGTAAGCAGGGTCAGATCCAGGACCCTCTGGGGAGTCGGACTTTGGGTTAATGATTACATTGCAGTGTGAAGTCATTGTTAAGGGGGAGTGTTTGTGGGTGGGGGGGGGGGGTGTTGGCTTAATGGGGTCGTTGAAGTGCCTCCACTGGCTTTTTAGTTGTACTCACAGGTCCAGTCGATTTTTGGATTTGGGGTTCTTGCGTGCGTGTGTGGGTGCTTGTATACTGCATGTGTGTGTGTGTGTGCTTGTATACTGTATGTGTGTGTGTGCTTGTATACTGTATGTGTGTGTGTGTGTGTGCTTGTATACTGTATGTGTGTGTGTGCTTGTATACTGTATGTGTGTGTGTGTGTGTGCTTGTATACTGTATGTGTGTGTGTGTGTGTGTGTGCTTGTATACTGTGTGTGTGTGTGTGTGTGCTTGTATACTGTGTGTGCTTGTATACTGTGTGTGTGTGCTTGTATACTGTGTGTGTGTGCTTGTATACTGTGTGTGTGTGTGTGCTTGTATACTGTGTGTGTGTGTGCTTGTATACTGTGTGTGTGTGTGTGTGTGCTTGTATACTGTATGTGTGTGTGTGTGCTTGTATACTGTATGTGTGTGTGTGTGTGCTTGTATACTGTGTGTGTGTGTGTGTGTGTGTGCTTGTATAGTGTGTGTGTGTGTGCTTGTATACTGTGTGTGTGTGTGTGTGTGTGTGCTTGTATACTGTATGTGTGTGTGTGTGTGCTTGTATACTGTATGTGTGTGTGTGTGTGCTTGTATACCGTGTGTGTGTGTGTGTGCTTGTATACTGTGTGTGTGTGTGTGTGTGTGCTTGTATAGTGTGTGTGTGTGTGTGTGTGTCAGCCCCCCTGCTGGGAGGTTATAGAGGTTATGGAGAGGCCATTGTTCCTCCCCAGCACCCGTTGACAAAGCCTCTGTGTGCTGAGGACAAGGTCGGCATCTCCCCCCCAAATATTTGTCCATGTGGTCGGACGCCCACACGGCATGAGACACTGCAGACATTTGCATCGCCACATAGAAAACCCCATTGACTCCCACGGGGAGGAAACCGTGTGGCCAGTGGGCTGTCTTGAAGTATGAAGGACAGGCCCTCCCCTCTGCTCGGCCTGCTCTGCCCTTTGAGTTCTGCTGACAGAGGCACGGAGATGGAGAGCCAGCCCTGGACGCTGCACGTCGGTAAAAAGACCGACCTTCCTCCTGGTTCCTGCCCTAGGTGCCCCCCCTCTTCCTTGGAGGAACAATCAACAGGCCTGTTGTGAGTGGGAGATTCAGTGTCCTTGCTGGGGTAGCGACCGGCAGGGGAACAGAGCTGTTTCTCGTAACGGGGCTCAGGGCCGTGAGTGTGAATATAGGCCAGCTCGTTCTTAACGAGACGCCTGGCTCCATCTGCACCGCTCCCTTCCCCAGGGGCTGTTTTGCAGCCCGCGTCAGCTCCGGAAAGCAGCAGAAAGTCCAATATGAAACGGCATCCCGTAACGCACTCCCGCATTTCTGGACGGTAAACTTCTGCCAAACATATCCTCCTTCAAATTGTCCCACGAAAGCACGTTGCATATGTTCGAATACAATACAGCTCCTCAACGCGGCTGCCGTCTTGTCATTCCCGCCAGCTCGTTCACCCGAACTCGAACGGTTCGAACGGGACTGTCTAAATGCGCATATCTTCCCTTTGATGTGGCCACAGGCATGTGGTCCCCCACACTTCTGTTCTCTCCCCAGTGGCGCGGAGGACCTGTGAGAGTGACCCTTGACCCTCTCAGTCCTAAACCCCATTGTCACCCCTCTCGGTGACACATCTGTCAGCCTCCCCCCTTCTCTTCTCTCTCCCTCCCCTCCTCCTCCTTCTCCCCCTTTCCTTCTTTTGCATTCTCTCTCCGCATTCCCCCCCCCCCCTCTTCCCTCCTCTGTCTCCCTCTCCTTTCCGTCCTCTCCGCCTTTGTCTCTCCTTTCTCCTCCGGAGGAACAGCTGCTCCCTTCCCTCCCCACGTGTTTCCTGTGGAGGCTGTATTCTGGGCAGGACAGCGAGAGGCCTCTGGATTCAATATGCCGCTTCGTTGGCCCAGCTTCTTTTTACTGCCGCGCCACAGAGAGAAAACCTCAAAATAACCGTCGTCTTAAAGTTCTCACAAGAAAAATGTTTGGGTCGGGACGTATGCGGATTGCGTCACCCCGTCCCTTGTGTTTTGGTGATGGCGGGGTTTGTATGGTATTTGACACTGTCATAGTGTATTCTGCTCCTCGTTCCGGAACAGTTTTGAGGGACGTTTGTACTTACAGTGTGTCTACAAGGCAGTGAGTGTCGGGGTCGATGTCCCACACTATGTTGACTGGTGCTCCCTTCACCACATCTAGGCTATTAGTAGCAAGCGTAATTAGCTTGGCTAACATTTTTTGTTGTTGACACATACACTTCTCCCCCCCGTCATCCACAGCCCACATCCTCCTCCTCCTCCTCCTCTACCCCCCTCTTCCTCCTCTTCCTTCTCCTCCTCCTCTATCCACCTCTCCCTCCGTTTGACTCTTCCAGTTTCCTTATTGATTTCTTCCAGTGATTCTGAGAGCACTGACCTGAACGGGGCCAGTATGGTTTTGGTTGCCGTCCTGGCGGAGTGCACGCTCTGACTGCAGTCTATCGCTGCGGACTGTAATACATGAATGTACCGTAAACCCTCTTTTCGTTGGGATTGGGAAAAGCCCTACTGACAGACAGCCAATTCTTGGCTTACAGTAAACCTGCGCTCGTCCACTTCAAGTGTCTTATCCTCTTTTGCTCTCTTCCTGGCTTGATCACACGGTCCCTCTTCTGGAAGGTGCTGGATTGACGGTTTCATTAGCTCTGTCTACCTCAGAAGATGAGGTGGCCCTGTCAAACGTTTTCCCTGAATAAGCTGTTCATCTGAGGCCTGTCGTGATGAATTGCGGTGTTCCCTGGGGCGCTGGTCTTTGGTTATGTGTGTCTCGTTGGCTGAATAGCAGGGCTCTTTGCTGTTCTAAACACTAACACTCAACCGCAGTCTCACGAAAGGGAAGTCTTTCGACGTATGTCAAACCTTCGAGACAATGTGTGAAGAGTGCGTGTATGTGCCTGCATGTGTGTAAAAATAAAATAGACACCAGGAGCGAGAGTGAGAGAGAGAGTGTGTGTGTGCGCGTGATAGTAATGTAGAGAGAAGGATAGGGTAGCACGCACCTCCGGTTTGTTTAGGGAGGGTTAACGTGCACGACGCCATCAGTGTCTCTTTCTTCAGAACAACTTGCAGGAGTCCGTGATTGACCGACCTTTAACCTCTGGGAAGCAACCGGGAAGCCAGAATCGCTTCCCTCTGCTGCCTTCCCTGGCGGAACGGAACACCGTAGAAGTCGCTCGCTAAGATGTGGCTATCGTATCAGATTGGTCCGAGAACAGAGAAAGATATGCTCCATTGAGATTGACGGCATTAATTTGCCATCAGCCTCAACAGACCTTATCGCTCTCTGCTCTCTGTAATGACATCACCCATATGCATCATCTGGAAAGGTCCCTAGGTGCGGAGGATGAGAGATAAGGAGGAGGGAGGAGCAGCAGTGAGAGAGAGAGAGAGGCAGAGGAGGAGGGGAGGGATGGGGGGGGGGGGGGGAGAGAGTTTGAGACGGAGCCAGGCTGCCCATTCTAATGCAGAAGCAGTGGTAGCCTTCCAATGTGGAGGCTAGTGTCACAATGGGGATCTGGCCCACGTCCACTGTGTGTCTGGCACCGCACAGCAGTGGAGTCTGGGTAATAACAGAAGCGGGTGAGAGGGGCGGCCGCTGAGAGGTCGGAGGGAGGTGGTGGGACGGGACGAGAGAGAGACATGGAGGGAGGGGGGGTGGGCACGGGAGATGGAGGAGAAAGCGAAAAAAGAGAGATAGACAGCAGTGTTTCCTCTAGGGTTTTTTTTTTGCAGTGGAGGTTAGGGTTTAACCCTAACCCTTCCGCCTGCCTCCCTGCTTCCGCCTGCCTGCCCCAGGCACGTCACTGCCAAAGGCTGCGATGAAGGTAAACAACATGGCTGCCATGGTGCAACAGACACCTCAAACCTGCCTTAGCCTGCGGTTGTGTTTTCTGAACGGGGGTATGATAATGCTAGCTAGCCTACCCTAGCTTCGCCTCGCCTGTATTACGGGAGCGCTGTGGGTTAAGACTGCGAAATGGTCAAGGAAAAGAAGGTAGGATCTCATCTGGAATGCGGGGCTCAGTGGTGTGCATTAGTCGAGATTACCCGCTAATGCAGTGCATTGTAGAGTGGGATAATCTTTCCCTCACCAGTTGGTTGGGGCGGCCGCTGATCAGATCCCACCGACAAGTGCATGTTTGTTGCAGTCCTCCGCATCGGGCAGCCTGCGTTTTCCAGACCGTCTTTGTCGTTGGATTTGGAGCCTCGGCCTCGTCCCTCAGGCTCTGTGGTCACGGCGAGGCCTCTGGTGTGTGTGTTTTCCTAGACGTACGACAACACAGGCCCCCTTCCTCCACAGCGGCTCGGTTGTGTCCTGAAATAACAAGCCGAGCCGGGCTGGGTTCCCTCCTGGAGGATCAAACCGCTCGCCGCACCTCCCACCCCCCCACCTCCCCACCTCCCCACTCCCCCTGGCCGGCTCCCCCCCCCCCCCCCGCGCGCGCTCATCGAGGCTGTGGTTTAGAGGGCACAGCTGATCGACCTCGACCTGGGACCTGACCTGGAGCAGGGTGTGTGTGTGTGTGTTTATGCGAGTGAGGGAGGTCGGTGGGGGTTTTTATTTTTTTCTGTGACGCAGCTCACGAAGGGTGTATGTGGGTCAGGTATTTTGGTGAGAGGCGTTTTGAACCGGAAATCTGAACCGGAGAAGAAGCAAACGGACTATTATAAAGCAGCAACATAACAAAAAGTACCTGACTCTTCTCTTCTTTCTCTCTGCTGGCTTTTCTAAACCGGCTGTTTTGATGTGTCAAGATGATGACATGCTATGGCTGTGAGGAAGCTAGCATCAGTGACACACATTCGTTTTGGCCCTCTGTTGTTTTCCTTGATATTTTGCCTTTTGCTTCATTCATAATATATATGGACTCCATTCGGCCTCCCTGAATACCCTGACTGATGTGTTTTTACCTCTTGGAGGAATCCTCCTTACTGTAACAGATGAGCAGTGTGTTCACACCATACCAACATGTTTCATTTGTGTGTGTGTGTTTGTTGGGTTGGAGTTTTTGGAGACAAAGCAGGAGTTGCATCAGAGAAACTAGTCCTTCAACCGAGTCTCCTCCCTTTTAACTACCCCCTGCTTCTCCCCCCCTCCTCTCCCCTCCCACCTCTTCCCCCCCCTTCCTCTCCACCTCTCCCCTCCTCCTCCCTCTGTTTTTCCCTCCTCTCTGAATCAGTTGCCCTCTCACATCCCACTGATTCCACCTTACGCCTGACAGAGCATTTCGCTACAGCGCTCTGAGGCAGGCATGCCCTCAGATGCATGTAGTGTGTGTGTGCGTTTGTGACAGAGAGGGTGCGGGTGTTTGTGTGTTTGCCGGAGTTGCCTCCCTCTCTTTCTCCCTCTCCAGTATTCTCTGCGCTTCCCGACAAACAAGGGCTACTCTCAGTCGAACTGGGACGCCGTGTGTGAGAGCGGTGTGTGTGTGTGAGCGGTGAGTGTGTGTGTGCAGGCTTGGGGGAGGGCGAGGGTCACGGAACCCAGTTCCTCACCCGAAACTCATACCCAAACGGACGCTGGAGTCTTCCTTCCTAATCCTCTCAGCCTCTTTGATTTGCTCACTTTGGTTGAAGTTGCTCTGCCTGGTCTGCTGGATTTAACGCCTCGCTAACCCCCGACCTGAGAGAACTGTGCCGCCTCTGCTACGCGTGGGACAGGGAGGCTTGGACCCGCTCGGAATTAGGATTTGGACTCTTGGAAGGAGGGTGGTGAGCCCACCCTGAGGCTGGTCGGAAACCATGGTGCCGCTGCAGAAAAGGGTAAACCGACCTGCCATTACAGGGAAACGAGTGCGTGTATTTGCATGCGCGAGGGTGAGTGCGGTGTCGGGTTTGCGTGTCGGCGAAGGGCGTGTTTGGGTGCAGACGTCGGGCGTAGGTTACGGGTGTGTTTGAGGATAGGACGAGGCTTGAGAGCTGCTTGGTGCGATTAGTCTCTGTTGGCCCTTCTCTCCTTCCCCCATTTGAGGGTTCGAATGAAGGAAATGCTGTCGGCAGATTCCAGGACTTTAATTGGCACACAATGAGCACATCCTCGGGGATAAAGACAAGAAAGAGCATGCTGAGGAGAGAGAGAGAAAGAAAGAAAGATGGAGACAGACAGAGAGGAGAGAAACTGTAAAAAGACATGGGTGGGTGGGTAGGGCTGCTTTAGCAGAGTGATTGAACACGAGAGAGAGAAACAAAGGAAGATAGAAGGATAGGTTTCTTGAGATCGTTTTTTGTTGTTTTTCTAATCGTTCTCTTGAGTTGCCTTCTGATGAACCGGGTTGTTGAATGAATGTGTCGTTAGGATATCCGGTAGCACAAACAGCATTACATTCCCATTGTTGTCCTGCAAGCTTAACTGCATGTTGACTACAGTTAGCGTTAGCATACTGAGAGTGGCACATTGCCAGTGGTCACGCAAAGGTTCATGTTAGCCTGTCCAGGTCGCCATATCATCAGCTTTATGAAGTATGAAATCTAGTAGACATAAGCCACCGCAGGCCTCAGCTTCACAGGATGCACAAGTTACATTTTCATAACCTGCAAGATTGTTCCACCAGCCACATTGACTTCCTGTTAGTCAGAGCATGTGCTGTCTTTGAGGGGAGAGTTTCTCTCCCCCACACACACAAATGAAGACATAGCATAGTGTGTTGACTTGAGTCCCTGTCGGATTCGTATCCAGCCTGGCTCTGGTTCTGGTACTGACAGAGCAGAGCATCAATATTGGGCTTGGGTTTACACAACTACAAATTGTTCTATAGAGGACTACAGTCATGGTGGAGGAGAAAATGGGGGAATGCTGGAGCCACACTAAGGTTAATATCCACACTTTGTTTACTGTCTTGTATAAGACAGAGCTAGAACACAACTGTACGATTTTGCTGAGAAATGTTTGTTGGCGTGGTAGAAGGATTACTTCTCTCAAGCATTTTTTGTTGTTGTTGAATTGGTGGTTTCTGCAGCTTCGAACTACTAATGATGGCCGTGTTACTGTCAATTGCGTCACTGTTCAAACCTGATTGAAATGAACCTTCTGGTGGACAAGATTCAGCAGTATAGTTGAACCTCTATAGGCCTATCTGTCCTAGTCCTGTACCAGAAGACAGCTGCAAGTAATGATGAGATGGGAATTTGACACACACCAAGTAGATAAACGTTAGACTAAGCTTCCTATGGGACTGTGCAGGAATAATCTTGAACGGAGTGAACAGTCGTGTTGGGTTGTGAATTATTTAGACCGGTACTAAGCCATTGTCTGAGTGGTCCAATGTTGTAAAGGCAACATAAACAGGCCGTCGTTTTGTGTCCTTTGAGCTCTCTTAAAGAGAGAAATCTCTGGATTGCAAATATCCTGCATCCTACAATGGCATCCAACACTCTAATGACACCTATCAAGTCTGTCTCTGTGTCTGACTTCTGTTTTTTATGGTCAATAAATATACTTTGGCACCAGGACACCATCCAAATAGGGCTGTAACACTTTTACAGACAAACTATCCAATGCAAATGTTGGAAAGGCTAAACAGTTGGTCTTTGTTAAATCAAAATAACTCTGTCTCGGAGACTTTGTTAGCCAGTTGGCTAACGCTAATACACAGGTGATCCAGGCAAACTCAGACAGTGCTAATTAGCTAAGTGTCAATGCCGCAGTGCAGCATTGTACTTGTTGACTAATAAAACCCTTTGCCATCCAGGCAGCTAAATATTAGCCCAGACAGTTATGTATACCAGACATCCCAACCTGCAGACTAATTTCAGGGAGGTAGCATCTCCCTGCTAGCAACATGCAGGGCTTTTAACTGAGAGCGAGCACTCACACCATATTTCTGACATTTAAACTCATTCTCTTTATCGGCAACACGTGGCATAGAAGGTTCCTTATCCATTATGGAATAGTTGAAAGTCTGAAGTCTCAAAAAAGAGATTATGACCAGGTG